>NC_041383.1:752013333-752020917 GCF_002162155.2 Triticum dicoccoides | reverse complement strand
ATCCTCACGTGTTTCCCACATCCGCTCATACCGAAAAGGTTTATTTATTGCAATACCCTTGTTTACAGAATTTAAATTATTACATAAGACAATCGGCGAGTGATCTGATTTTGCAGCTTGCAAATGTCTAAGTGTTGCATATGGAAACATTACACTCCATTCCGGTGAGGCCAATGCTCGATCGAGGCGCACACGACAGTAGTGCCCTCCGTGCACCTTCTTCTCAAACGTCCAATCAAGCCCAATATAGCCGATATCAGCCAAGTTACACAAATCCACCGCTTCTCTAAATCATGTCATTTGAGCTTCATCTCTCTCGTTAGGGCCAATCTGTTCTTCTCTGCGAAGTATCTCGTTAAAGTCACCGATACACAACCATGGCAAGGTTGACTCTCCTCTTAGTCGAGGCATCGTGTTCCATGTGTTCTGACGTAATGATCTATTTGCCTCCCCGTAGAAGCAGGTTAGTCTCCAATCCTCCTTTCCTGGTTCTGCCACCCACGCATCGATGTGATATCGAGAGAAATTCTTGATTCTGAAATCTAATACATGCCTCCAAGAAACTCCTAAACCGCCACTCCTCCCGCTGCTTGACACCGCAAAACCCCCTTCAAACCCCAACTTTGCCGTGAGGCCTTCCACACGCTGTTTTGACAGTTGTATTTCCACAATGCAAACCACCGACGGCGCTCATTCCTGAACGAGCTCCCGGAGCTCACGAACTGTCGCGGGGTCGCCAATCCCACGACAGTTCCAGCATAAAGTTCTCACTGGGCTTGGCAGCCATCCCCTAGCGAAGTAGCCGACATAATAAGTCGCCGAAGGCGGGAGCTTCTATTAGGCCCGCTATGCACTGGCGATCAAGCCACCCTGCACCCATCTTCCCCCGCACGCCCTTTTGAGCCGGCTCATTCGCGGACAGAACACGTCCATTTTTTCATTTTCCTTTTTTAAAAACAATTTGGATTAAAATGTTCAAATATACAAGTGTCAACTTTGAATAAATGTTCATGAAATAATCAAATGTCCATGGATTAAGAACAATTTTCATGATTTTAAAAAATGTTCACATATTCAAAAAATGATCATGATTTTAAAAAAAGTTTGATATTTACAAAAAAAGGATTGTGCATTACAGAAAAAGTTCAGTGGTTCAAAAATATTTAGCAACTAAAAATTGTTCATTAATTTCAAATTATTTTCATCCATAAAAAAAGTCATGAATTTCATAAAATGTCAAATTTCAAAATTATATGTAGATTTTAAAAATATATTTGTGAATTAGAAAACTTTGATGATAAAGAAAATTTGCACAAGTTTTTTTAAAAAACTGTTTTTTAATTTGGAATATGTTCACAATGTAATACAAAACGTTCACAAAATTAATAAATATTCATAATTTCAGAAAATGTTAACAAATTGGAAATAATTTTCGCAAAATGAAAAAACCAAAATAAAATAGAAAATAAAAAACTACATGAAAATAGAAAACAAAAACGAAAATTAATAAAAAGTAAATAACGAAAATGAAAAGGAAAAATAGGCCCGAAGGGGAAAAAACGATCTAGGAAAGACCCCAAACAGAAAAGGAGATAACTGGGCTGGCCCAAAATGTATAGAGGGGGCGAGGGTATGCTTCAGGTGACGCCGGGAGCTCCTAGTCAGCGCTGCAGGCGCCCGTTAACGAGCTGGCGCCTGCAGCGTCGCTGGTATGGGCCGGCCCAACTCGCGCTTATTGAAGTGAAAAAACAACAAAAACTGAGGATCGATGGGGATTCGAACTCATGTTCGCGTTGTTGCGAATCCACCTCACTAACCACTTGACCAGACTAACTTTGTTGTCTACTACCAGAAAACAGTTCTAGTTAACCGTTTCACGCAGTTAAACATTAATATATATTCAATACAAATTATCTCAAAAAATAAAACGTAAATTCTAAAAAAAGTTCATCAAATTTAAGAAAAGTTCGAAAAAATGAAAAAGGTTCATCGGTTTTCAAAAAAAAATTCATTCAATTCGAAAAAAGTTCACCAAATTCGAAGAAAGTTCATCGGATTCAAAAACAAAGTTCATCGCATTCGAAAAAAAGTTCATCAGATTTGAAAAAAGTTCATCGGCTTTTGAAAAAAGTTCATCAAATTCAAAAAAATTCATCAAATTTGAAAAGAAGTTCATCAGATTCAAAAAAAGTTCATCGGCATTGAGAAAAGTTCATCAAAATCGAAAAAAGTTCATCGGTTTTGAAAAAAGTTCATCGAATTCGAAAAAAGTTCATCAAAATTGAAAAAAAGTTCATCAGATTTTGAAAAAAAAAATCAATCGATTTGGCCAAAAGAATAGAAAACCGAACAAAAAAGTTCCAAATAAAAAAAAATGTAATAGGAGAAAAGAGGGAAGGACATAGAAGAAAAACGTGAAGAAGGGCAATTGTGCACAAGATATGTTTGCAGTGTAGTGGTTAGTGCAGTACCTCTCAAGCAAGAGGTTGCAGGTTCGATCCTCCGCGCCTCCTTTTTTCTTTTTAGAAAGCAGGTAAGAGGTAGCAAGATGGGCCGGTTGGCGTAGGAAAGTCTCGCGTCAAGCCGAGAGCTGCTAGATTTTTTTTGGGGACAAACCGAGCACTGCTAGATGGACCAGCCTACACGCGCAGGAGGCCACCGCCTCATCTTTTTCACTTTTTTTCTTTTTAAATTCTTGTTTTCCTTTCATTTATACTTTCAAATATTCTAAATAACTATATTACAAAAAATACAGAAATCATTTTAAAATGTTAGCCTAGGCGTTGAAAATTGTTGAATGTGTGTCGAGAAAATATTTGTCATGTATACAAAAAATATTCTGCGTGTGTGTGAAAAAAGGTGAACATGTATTTACAAAATGTTAATCCAAGCATTTGAAAAAATGTTTAAAAAGTATTTTAAATATGTTAAACAAGCATTTAAAAATATTAAATGTGTATAAAAATATTGACCATGTATAGAAAAAACAATCAAGTGTTTTCATGATCCGTCCTCTGCTGCTGCAAATAATCTTCAACGACAACATCATTCGATGGGCTATCCAATTCATTAATCAGTGTTACAAAGCTAAATCACCATAATAAGAATTTACACTAATCCTAAAATAGTGGATACCCCTTTAAATCTAAACGTTATATAAACCACATGTCCAAGCCAATCAACCACTCATACATACTGTCACATAAATTCCCCCAATCCAGCAATTGCTCGTCAAAAAACAACTAGCATAAATATTGACCAACACGAGCTATCAATTGTCTATGCTACAACCTAAAATTAATAGATTATCGTGTTAGGACCCTGATTTCAAGTCACACCGATCTAGCATTTAACACCTCATATCACTTTGCGGCCCTCACACACGGTATTTCCACGGGTGACGTCTTACCTGGTCCGGGACCGTTTGCGTCTTCTGGCTCACGTATATGATAGTGTCGCTAGCATTCATATGACAGAGAACCCGGGCTGACATGACTAGTCGTGAACCCAAAGTGGCGCTAACTTACAGGGACAGACATACATGACGCAGCAACGAACGTGTCGATCAACAACGAATGAACCCAAGTCGTAGCAAGCTACAAGGACTTAAAGGAACACCGCGTGACATTTCCCCGAAGGGATAGACACAGGAAAGAAGAAGGACACATGCCGGCCAACCTAAGTGTTCCGGAGCAGTAGCAAGCTACCATGGCTCAGTGGAAGCACCAGGTGACATTTTCCGGTAAGAGAGGCTATCAGGATAAACAACTAGGTAGTCAGATCCCACACATACCAATCATTTCAAAATCATACACACAACATGGCATCACAACAAAACTCTACAACTCAAGTACTTTATTTAAAAGGCTCTAGAGAGCCATACATATCATTCGTACAGATAGGTGTCACGCGACCCGACATTCAAGTCATACAAGCATACAAGCAACAAGCGGAAGCAACATGTCTGAGTACAGACAACTAGAAAGTAAAAAGGCTTGAGGAAGCCTATCTATCCTACAAGGGTCCTTCACATGCTCAGGATCACCACTGGGCATCGAGCTACTCATAAATGTCGAGGTCAACGTAAAACCCATCAGAAAGGGTGACATTCTCTTCTGCAACAGTAATTAAGCAAACATGAGCACAAAGGTACTCAGCAAGACTTACATTAGATCCTACATACATGCACATTATCAACAAAGGGATAGTGGAGTTATTGCAGCAAGCCAGCCCTGACTCATGGCTAAACTATCTTACGAGACTCCAACTTGTAAATGTTTTGCGCACTCGAGTCCACTACTCACCACGACAATACACTACCGCGGATCCTCTTTCGTCATGTTACGGAAGGGCCATCCACGACACACACACTTGTCTTGAGGCTTTTAGTAGTTTCCATTTACTTTTCTACGAACTGTATAGGCAACCAAGTAGTCCTTTACCGCAGACGCGACTATTCGAATAGATGATGTTAACCCTACAGTGGTGTACTTCCTCACACACGCTTCCACTACTTATCGCCGTTTACACGACATGTACTCGGCAACCTTCAAGCGGAAGCCCAGCGAGGGTGTCGGCCACGGCCTGACTAAACACTCAAGTCTCTAGTCCAGGTTTATCGCCTATTCAGGTTCCATCCGCAGGGAGTCTGGCCAAGGTTTCCACGTACGGCCCCGAGCGATGTGTACAGGGTTCCGAGACACCAAATGGGCGCCCGGCATGCCCAGCCACGTACCTACCGTATCACAACCCACCCCGAGGGTCAGCACTGTGCACGGCCTCCAGTATACTACAAACACTAGAAACTACTTGCAACTCCTGGATAGAGGACAAGGGCGGTTAATAAGCCGAGAGGGTCAATAAGGATCCCAATGTATGGTAGTAGCTGATTCTTAAATCACACATACAGATCTCAGTTCTTAAGGCCGGCTTCAATGAAACAACCCACCATGTACTCCTACATGGCATCTCATCGATACCTTTACCAAATCGTGTTCAACACTGCACTCTCATTTCCGACATGATCATTTCACTCTAGCCCATCACCCAGATGAACCAGACCTGACTCGACTCTAAGCATAGCAGGCATAACAAGGTAGGAAACACAATCATGGCTCAATCAACTCCTACACATGCTAGTGGGTTTCATCTAGTTACTGTGGCAATGACAGGTCATGCAGAGGAAATGGGTTCAACTACCGTAGCACATAGCAGTTTGAACCGTTGTTGTCTTAAATGCAGTAAATGAGAGCAAGATCGAGAACATAGGATTTTATCAATATGATCAAATGGTGGTTGCTTGCCTGGCAGATCAATAGACTCGTACTGTCCTTCGTTTGGATATTCACGGTAATCCTCCGGGACAGAACCTACCGCAGAGAACACCGGTAACACAATCAATACACGACAATATGCAACAATATGATGCATGCATATGACATAGCAAATGAGTGTGTTGGGCTAATGCAACTACGAGCAGATGGGTTTGAGCCATTTTGAACCAAAGGTTCAATCCCAAACTCATTTTGTGATCTTAAATAGTGCCTTATCATGTTTTGCACTAAACAGCAAGGTTAACTTGTTTAAACAAGCATGAAACCAGTACATATGGATAGATTGGATTTTTCTGTTCATTTTTCATATATAAATCTTTGCATTTGGAGTTACAGATTAATTTCTATGAATTTTTGAAGTTAGCACTATTTTATGGAATTTCCTGAATAAGAATAAACTCAGAAAATACATTACTGCGTCAGCAAGTCAACTGGGTGATCCAGGTCAAACCTGACCGGTGGGACCCACTGGCCAGTGACACAGTTAGTTAACTAACTAATTAGTGGTTAATTAGCTACTAACCTAGGTTTGACTAACGGGCAGGGCCCACATGTCATTGACCCAGGGGGTCAAATCCCTGGTCAAACTGGGTCAACTCGTCGGCTAGCCGCCGGCGACGACCAGACGCGGCGAAGGGGTGCGGGTTTCGCACTCCGACGACCAAATGGATGGCGGAGGCCACCTACGGGTAGCTGGGAGCAAGCCGCATCGAGGGGTGGTGGTGGTCGAGCTCGGGGTCGCCGGAAACGACGCCAGCGACGAACTTGGCGGCTGCCGGAGTTCGGATGAGGTCGAACTCGTCGAAACAGTGAGCTTGGAGGCACGTGGCCAGCTCCTACGTGGTGCAGTGAAGTCAGTGGACACGGTGGTGAGACAGTTGGGTGGCCGGAGCCACGTCGACGACGAGCTCAGGCGGCAGGGCGTGCGGGTGTGCTCGTTGCGGTCATTGAAGTGGACGACGGAGAGAACGGAGAGAAGGGGACGAAGCAGGAGCTCATAACGGTCTCAGAGAGCTAGGCGGTGAGGTCGAGGACGAGCTGGAGCGAGCGAGACGACGGAGTGGATCTCCGGCGACGGCGAGGCGGAGCGGGGTCTTTGCAGTGGCTCCGGGGCAAACGAGCGCTCGGGGCTCGGTCAGCTCGATGAAGCGGAGGGCGGCGAAGCTCCTGGACACGGCGAGGCGACATGGAGACGACGGTGGCCGCGACTGCGACGGTGGTGCGGCTGCGTCGGCCATGGGTGGGAGAGAGCGAGAAAGAGGCGCTGGGGGAGGGGGGAGAGTGAGGTGTCGGGAGGGTCAGGGCGGCGAGGTGGAGATCATCCACACGTCCAGCAGCTAGGCAGCAAGGAGGTGACGACGTGGCAAGCTCGGGCGCACCGACGCTCTCCTCTCTACCTGTCTGGCGAGAGGAAGCAGCTGACTAGCCTCGGACCAGCACAGTGTTGGGCCTGCCAGGTGAGTTGGCCAGGTAAGCTTCTCCTTTTTATTTTCTGTTTTTCTTTTTCATCTGCAACTTTGTGTCTTTTCTAAAAATATTTAGACACTTCCAAAAATCATGAAACTTGCTCAAGCCCACTGTTTGGAATATATCCAACAGTAAACATTTAAGTTTATGATTATTTGGACATTTAAAATATTTTATAGCACTTAAATGTCCAAATGCAAATAACATATGATTTAACCCAGTGACCTAATGCTGTCCTAGAAAAGTGTGCACCATTTTTGTCAGAGGTTTTAGACCAAGGCAAAGATGATGAACATTTTAGAAGGGCATTTCAGGTTCAATGAAAAAGATTTAAGTAAACCCTAGTTGGATTAAGTGGTGCTGAGGGGTTCTGTCATCCCCATTTCAAAGTTTCTGAGAGAAATAAACATGATGTAGTCACTTTAATGCATGCACTGACTAGGGTTGTGACATATCGTCTCTATGTTGCCTCGAAAACCAAAACCAACCAAGTCTCACCTATCAGCCAAATTGAAAGGTTAAAATTTAATTTGTTGTGTAATTGTATCGGTACGCAAATCGTACCATGGAATAACTCTACACGATCAACAATTGAACATACCTAGATCTTTGTTGTGAGGTGGATGAGGTCGCCCAACTGAGGCTCGTCGTCCAGGCTGGGAGGATGCATCCTAGTCCCGCAATAGTCCGTCAGCGGTGAGAAAGGAACCTAGATGCGCAACCACCAATTTGAACCCGGAGTACATGCATGGCCAGAGTACGTGGCGGCCATGGAGGAGAAATG
>NC_041383.1:752011222-752013197 GCF_002162155.2 Triticum dicoccoides | reverse complement strand
CACGGGGGAGGGGGGGAAGGGGTAGCGGCTCAGCACATGGCTAGAGGCGCACACATTGAGGAGTGGGGAGGTGGGATGGTGCAGAATTGATAGTCGGTGGGCGGCTGCCACGGCGAGAATGACGGCGTCCGCTCTTTATTCTTCGGCGAAGAGGAGGTGCGAGAGGGGATTCAGGGGAGGAAGGAGGGGGAGAGGGGGGGGGTGTGAAGTGGCAGATGTGTGAGGCAGAAGCACAGCTCCATCCTGCTGGCGAGGGCTCAAACCCTAGTGCCGTCGTAGGAAAGGACTCATCATAGAATGGAAGACCGTTGTTGTTTGTTTTCTCACCCATGTCAGGCACTGGCCACATCCTTGGGACTCTGTTTGTAAATCTGAAAACTACGGTAAATCTAGAAAATTCCTGATTTGGACAGGATCAGGCAGACATGTCTCGGCTCGGCCGTACCTTGGGGCAGCGATTTATTCTTCTGTCTTAAGCCACGGCGACTCTGCACTCTGCAGCAGACTAGCAGAGTGTACTAGCATAAGCTGCCGAGACGTCTTAACAACGGCCAGTAGGTGACACGGACGATGGCCATTCCCGGACTGTTCATACGGATGACGTAGCCTGTGATGGCCAGTTGCTTAATTTTTGTGCGAAAGAGGTATCAGCGTATGCTAAAATCTGAAGATGCTGCTGTTAGACCAGGAGAGCCGTCACCATCCTTAGCGCATGTGATGGAACAGCGATGCACAATGGTTTGATACGGGTCTCCGTTGCGTGCACAAGCAGCATGGCTGCTGCTGCAAACTTCGTATAAACAATTTGATTTTTTTAGACAAACGAATAAACAATTACGTAGATTAAAAAGGAGCCGACACAAGTCTTTGCAGATGGGGGCCCGGTTAGGTGTGTAGTTGGGCTGGGCTTTTTGGCGTCCATGCCAAATTCCATTTGTCCATGTCGTTACTCAAGTTAGATTTAAAAAAACTCAAGAAAAATAAAAGTACTATGTGACGCATCCTTGTCTCTATTTTGTTTTTGCATGACATGTGCACTGGCTGGCGACCGCAGTCCACGTCTACTGACCTCAACCACATCCTCCTCAAAGAAAACATCAACAAAGATCGATTGTACGTAGCTTAGATTCCTAATCAGCTGACATTTTGTTTTTTTGCGGGGCTTGATTAGCTGATGCTACCCGCGAAAAAAAAGAGCTGATGCTTGACAATGTGGAAACATATTAAAGAGTGAGAGAGATAGATGAGCGTCTTGTGTCCGTGTGTACTTCCTCCGTCTCAGTTTACAAGTCCTACACGTATACCTAAGTTACCAATTTGATCATCCTAATATAAACTATATAACACAAAAATTATATCTTTTGAAAATAGAACATCTGAAGTTTATATTGGTATATTTTTTGTAATATATGACTTGTATTTGGTTGGTTAAATTGACGACCTAGGGGTACACGCACGCCCTGTAAACTGAGAGAGAGGGAGTAACATTCTTTGTGAGTTAGTGCTGCTCTTTGACTTTTTAACAGGAAAGTATCATTTTTTTTCTTAATGGAGGCGAAAAGTTTGCCACATTCATTAATTGAGAAGAATACCGACTTTACATTTGTGTTACAACACCCCAAAACAGTAGACATGTTATTATTCTCGTGGCATGATTTTCTTGCACTAGTGCAGAACCGGGCAATAGCACCGGTTCGTAAGGCCCTTTAGTGCCGGTTCCATAACCGGCACTAAAGTGTGGGCACTAAAGCCCCCTCCTCCCCCTTTAGTACCGGTTCAGCACGAACCGGTGGTAAAGGGCAACCACGTGGCACGAGCCAGCTCCGGGGGGCTGGAGCCCTTTAGTACCGGTTGGTAATACCAACCGGTACTATAAGGTTTGGGGGGGTTTTTAGTTTTATGATTTTTTTCATTTAATTTTGTGTTTCCATTTTAATTCTTTTTCTTTTGCTGGTATTTTACGATACTACACATT
>NC_041383.1:752005664-752010942 GCF_002162155.2 Triticum dicoccoides | reverse complement strand
TAGAACCAATCATGCATATATATATATCATCAATGTCTCACAAACCACCATATTAATTAATTCACACATACACAAATGTATAGCTAGCTATATACAATTTCTCCTACATATGCATATTGCCTTCGGAGCCAGTGGCATTAGCCTAATTGGTGCCTTCGGAGCACGATGACAATTGAAAGTGGTTTTCATGGGGGCGGTAGCGGGTAATAGTATTCTCCCTTCGGATTTATGACCTAGTCGAGCAAAAATCCCGCTATTTCCTCTTGAAGTGCTTCTACGCGCTCCGTTTCTAGGAGCTTCTCCCGCACCACTCTAAACTGTTAAGAAGGAGATCAATATGCATGTGTATTAGTTGTGTGACTAGATATCGATAATGGTGTAAAAATTGTGAATAGTGTTCTGACAAGCGTACCCATTCCTGTCTTTGAGATCTGCTCATTTCGAACGCCGTCATGCGAATGTTCTCGCAAACGCAGAATGCACATAGATCAGTCCCTTGCGCCTGCTTCAGGGCCTTTACGAGAATGGAATTTGATCAGATAATAATTAATCAAGCATGATAATTAAAGAGATGGCAGCTAGCTAGCTAGCTAGTACTACTTAATTACTTATCTTGGGTCGAAACCATTGAAGCTTTTTTTTCCATTCGCCATCCGTGACACTGATGAACCTTGCCCAAGCCCTGCCCGCCGACAAAGAAAATGAATAAAGGGGTTATTAAATAGTTCATATCATGAAATGATGAACTAAATAGGCCGAGATATATAGTTAATAATGATTGAAATTACCTGTTGACTATCCCAAACAAGATGTTATAGTCAGTTTTAACTTTGAGTAGTGAGTCCAGTATTTCAACTGTTCCGTCGTCAACTTTAATGATACACAAGACCCAGTGAAATCTGCATGCACACACGTTTGCATGTCTTAATTAAGCGGGCATATGTAAGCAAAAACATGTAGCTAGCTAGTAGGCAAAAACAGAGAATTTATAGTACAAGACAGTGTGACTCACTGGAAGTTGTAAGGAAGTAGTATATCTTCATTGTATTTGAGGCGCTTCAAGAACTCTAGCATGTTGTCCTCTACGTCCTTTTGATGACGTGGATTTATCCGCCATTTGTATTCATTAACAGTGTTTGGGTCAATGAATCCAATGCCATAGCGTCCACCTTTTCTCATTTCATACATCTTCATCCTGCATGATACCACAGAAAAGAATATAGTGAGGATAATTACAGGTAATGATTGATCAAAAGGATCACTACAGCTAGCTTGAGACTTAAATTACAGAAAGAAATCACTTACAGACAATAGCAACTGACGATAGATTTGTCGAGTGCGTCTTGATTGTATAACTGAAACAGTTCAGAATACTCAACGGACAGAGCTTTCTCATGGAAGTAATGATCCTCCTTGACATTCACCATGAGGGACAATCGATTCGAAATCTTGGTAATGTTCATGTACCATTGATGCAATTCATACATTCTCGTTGGGAGGTTCTTGACCTTGTCTGGCTCGACCAAAGGTTGGTCCCGGACATATTTCCGTTTTATTTCATCCTCTCTAAGCACAGGCATGGGCTCGATCTCGAGGAGTTGTCCAACAGTGATTTTGAGAACTTCAGACTGCATTATATGCTCCTCCGTTATTACCACATTGCCCACCTCAGGAACGTAAATTGTTTGCCCACAATAATATTGGGCGCGCGTACTGTCACGTGTTGTTGGCACAACAAGCGAGGGGATCGATTGCGCTGCCTGTTCTCCCAGCTGGGGAATGGTTTTCCCGCATTTTTTGACAGCTGCTTCTTGTTTGCTTGATCCCGAGCTCGCCTCCTTACGTAGACGTGCTCGATTTAACTTCCTGATGTGGCGCTCATAGTCTGTGTCAACAGGCTTGGGAGCTGGTGGTTGAGCCATACGAATGAAGTGGTCAATCGTTTCCTCAGGCACTTTCTCCCTTGGCGGCGGTGGCGGTTTCTTTGCAAAATGGGCTTCCACCTCGGCCTTCGATATGGCTGCGATTTCCTCCTCGGACCTGTCATAAGCCCTCTGCGGAAGAGGCGTGAGGCTTGGACCATATTTATATCGCTTGCCTCCGCCTGTACTTCCTGTACTACCTTGACTCGTACCGCTACGCACCATAGCTGCGGGGTGTCTCTTCTGCGATTGCTGAGGCGGCAGAGACGGCTGGCGGGGCGGAGTTGGACGAGGAGGAGTGGCCGCCTGAAGCTGTGCCGGACTTGGAGGAGGAGTGGCCTGAGGTTGTGCCGGACTTGGAGGAGGAGTGGACGTCTGACGCTGTGGCGGACTTGGAGGAGGAGGAGTGGCCTGACACTTTGCCGGACTTGGAGGAGGAGTGGCCTGACACTTTGCCGGACTTGGTGGACTTGCAGGAGCAGGAGACTGCTGACTCGGTGGCGGACTTCGACGAGGAGTCGGCTGACGCGGTGTCGTTGGCCTTCGAAAGATGATGCAATCCTTTTTCCATAGGATGATACGATGTTTGGCCTCTCCGAGAAAGCGCTCGTCGTCACCTCCAGGAATGTCAAGCTGTAGCTCCGAATATGGTGGGTCCACCACCTCATCAACCAAGACACGAGCATAGCCCGCTGAAATCGGGTTGCAATGGAAGGTTGCCTCGGGGGATTTGTAAAAGCAACGGCGCCCGCCACCTTCATGGATATGTTCGTTATTTTGACGTGTAGCTCGCAGTTAGTGTTTTCCGTGATGTCATCCACGGGGTATCTACCCAGCATTGCGTCGTCCGGGGCGGCCGAACCCACGCTGCTTCTCGGCATGGATGGGCCGGTGCTATCCAATGTTGGATCATCCGCTAGCTGCTGCAGCTGCTGAGACCCCCTTTGCTGGGTAAGTGAGTCGATCTGCTCCTGCTGCCGCTGGAATTTGACTGCCAATTCCGCTTGACTTGCTTCTAGGCCTTGAAGGCGTTCATAGTCCCGCTTCCTCTGCTCCTCCTCCATCTTCCTCTTCTTCTCCTCCGCAATCTTCTTTCTCGCACGGGTTCTGTAGTCGGTGTTCCAGTCTGAAAACCCCTCATACCACGGAATAGCGCCCATGCCTCGTGTTCTTCCCGGGTGTTCAGGATTTCCCAGGCCACGCGTAAGCTTGTCGTTCTCTCTGTTGGGCTGGAACACCCCCGATCGTGCCTCTTCTATTGCAACAAGTATCGCATCGTCGGCTCCCTTCAGACTTGCCTTCGTCGAAACATTGCCTGTCTTCGGGTCCAACTCCCCCCCATGCGCATCGAACCAAGTCCTGCACCTGGGAGGCCAACTCTTAGTAACCGGAGTGACACCTGCATCCTCCATCTCTTTCTCAGACTTATCCCACTTAGGCATTGCCACCACATAGCCACCTGGCCCCAGCTTATGGAACTTATCCTTTTTTTCGGCATTCTTCTTGTTTATTCTCGACCGTTCCTTAGCTAATTCGGAATCCTTGAATTTCACGAAATTGTCCCAATGAGCACGTTGGTTCTCTAGTGTTCCCTCGAATACTGGAGTCTTCCTTCCTCCCTTGACGTACTTGTCCCATTCACGATTCTTGTGGTTCTTGAATGCAACCGCCATCTTCCTAAGAGCAGCGTCCTTGACTTTCTGCACATCTGCTTCTATGAAATGATCTGGTAGGGTGAAATGTTCCATGAGAGTATCCCAAAGCAGATCTTTTTGATTCTTGTCGACAAAAGTAACATCTGGACGTGGAGCAGCGTCCTCTTTGCCTTTTTGTCTTTTGTCTTTTGCTGGCTCTCTCCATTCTTGAAGGGAGATCGGGAGTTGGTCCTTCACAAGAACTCCGCACTGACGAACGAACTTGTCCGCAATCTTCTTAGGCGCTAATGGTTCGCCAATAGGTCTGACTGCCTCGATATTGTACTTCACGCCCTCCTTCAACTTTTTGTTCGGGCCTCGTTTCGTCCTTTTGCCTGAAGATTTGCTCGATCCGGATGGCTGAAAGAACAAAGATCGATTCGTTAATATATCTTCAAGTCATTTAAAACATGTGATGATCACCAGATACCTGCTTATATAAATATATATACCTCGCCAGTCTTTGTTGTTTCAGGATCAACATGTTCTTCGTCATCGTCATAATCGTAGTTCATGACTTCATCAATTCGGTCCTCGCGATCGAATATCATATCACCCTCTCCGGTGTTGTTTAGAAATTCGGAGCCGTCATAATCTTCTTCATTCTGATCATCATCTAGCCCGCGTGTCATATCGAACATGGTCTGTTCTTCCTCTCTGTCGGTATTGTCTGCCATAGCTTTTATTTAACTAATCCAAAAAAAATGTAAAACAATTTAGTATTCAAATTACATCGTCTCGAATAATAGATATAATCTCGAATACTTCGTCTAGAATAATAGATATAATCTCGAATACATCGTCTCGAATAATATATAATATTGAATAGTACATCACTGGCTAGCTAATTAAAGATCGAATACTACAGAAGAATCTAGGACACTCGCGGTTCCTGCGGCGCGGGCGGTGGACACCCAAAGAGAAGGAACCCTCACAAGATCATAGCTGAAGTGAGATCTCCGAAGATACTGCCAGGTATTGGAGAACCTGCCGCCATCTAACGCAACCATGTAGCGATGGACGTGCTCGTCCTCCTCCCTGACACGGCGATGTACCACCTCCGGCGGGGCCGGGTCCCTCCGCACCGAAACTGGCCCACGCGAACGCCACCAAACGAGATCAGGGTCGACGACGGGACCCGGGGCGCCCCTCCAGGCAGCACCTCCCAATGCCAGCCCGGCGGAGCCCAGTCCCGGACATGGGTCGGCTGGACGTCGTCGCGGACGGGTCGACGGCGAGGATGCGGGCCGGGCATCGTCGAGAACAAATACTAGCTATATGCCCGCAAAAAGTAACATTTTTTTAATGATTGGATTTTGATAACTAAAATTTCTAACATTTCTACTATTTCAAAAATCTATATACTATTTCATACTAATTAAGCATCTAACACTAAAAACAGAAAACACAACTTCTATACATCCATTAGAAAACTGAAAAACAACATTATATAAAAAAATTCCATACTAATTAAACACTAATTATATCCATCTAACATGCATTCATACATATATAATAGTGAAAAAATAATAATCTAAATAATCTAAACTAATTAAACATACAAAATAAGTATATACTAATATATACATGCATTAATTCATACATATGTGTGTGTGTGTGTGTTCATCATGCTTGTGTGTGTGTATAGGCTCGGGGAGGGGC
>NC_041383.1:751998313-752004868 GCF_002162155.2 Triticum dicoccoides | reverse complement strand
CGAGGGCGGCGACGGGGACGGGGGCAGCGACGGGGACGGGGGCAGCGACGGAGACGAGGGCGGCGACGGGGACGGGGGCAGCGACGGCGACGGAGACGACGGAAACAGAGGAAGAAATAGAGGGAGAATGAAAATTTCGTAAGTGTATATATAGAAGGCACCTTTAGTACCGGTTGGAGCCACCAACCGGTACTAAAGGCCTGTTTTGGCCAGGCCAAGCGGCGGGAAGACGAGGCCTTTAGTACTGGTTGGAGCCACCAACCGGTACTAAAGACCACCCTTTAGTACCGGTTGGTGGTTCCAACCGGTACTAAAGGCCTCGCGCTGCCACCCGAAAGTTTAGTCCCACCTCGCCGGGCGAAGGGCAGCTGCACTGGTTTATAAACCCAGCCGCGGCTACCACTTCGAACTCCTCTATATAGCAGGCTTGTGGGCCTAAACTCTGCGCGCTGCCCTATGAGTCTGCTGGGCCTATAAGGCCTGTAATTACACACTTGTGGCCTATCAGGCCCACAAGGCAGCGCCCCAATTTTTTTATAGTTTTTTTTCTTTTCTGCTCTATTTTCTTTTATTTATTTTTGCGTAGTTTTTTGTATAGTTTTTTCTTTTCTGTTATATTTATTTTCTTCTATTTATTTGTGAGTAGTTTTTCATCTAGTTTGCCAAAATTCAACATTTTCAGAGTTCATTTTGTAGTGATTTTCAATTTCACGGTCATTTTGTAAACAATTGAAAAATAGCAAATATAATTTTTTTTCTTTTCTGCTTTATTTTTTCTTCTATTTATTTCTGAGTAGTTTTTTCTTTTCTGCTATATTTATTTTCTTCTATTTATTTTTGAGTAGTTTTTTTTATATAGCTTTTTCTTTTCAGCTATAGTTTTTCTTTCTTTTCTGCTATTTTTTTTTCTGCAAAACTTGATGGTCAAAGTCTGGAGTTATAACTTAAAAAAAAGAAATGTCGACGTGCAATTAGTTTTTGCCATAACAAAAAAAGTCCGGAGTTGTAATAAGTTATTGAAAATAAAAAAGAGGTGCAATGCTCGTTAATTTGCTTCAAGCCTTTCGGAATAGTGTAAACTGCACTGCGCATAGCTCCGTGCAGTCTACCGTATTATTGAAGGCTTGAAGCTAAGCAACGTGAGCATTGATCCTCTTCTTCATCGTCTCTGCACTCAGGGCTTATAAACCGCTCCTAGTCCCTCTCACTTCGCAAGGTGGGACTAAAAAACAGCTTACGTCTGGTTCATTCATGAACCGGTACTAAAGGTGCTCGTGGGGCCCCAGCCTTACCTGACACAACCTCATTAGTGCCGGTTCGTGGTATGAACCGGCACTAAATGGTGATGGTGGGGCCATAGCCTGACCGGAGGCTGACACAGCCTCTTTAGGTACAAAAAATTACAAACTTTCTGTTAGTGCCCGTAGTTTTCAAATTTGAATAGTTTAAATTTTGAATTATTTGAAATTAGTGTGAATTTGTTTGCACATAAAATTTCTTCGCGTTTCAAATGCCAAAACACATAACTACCCTAACTATTACAGAGATTCCCCTCTGGGTGCGAAACACAGAAGAAAGTGATGATAGCTAGTGAAGCCGATCACATCCCAGATCTTTGGGTGTGAAACTTTTTCTTCGCGTGTGTCCCTTTGCGCCGTAACCATGGAAAATCTTCATCATTTAATGGGATGCTCGGGTCAATATTCACTGTGAATGGAGCAATTTCATCAAACTTTTCATAATCTTCTGACTTGTCTGTCTTGTCATCCACTCCCACGATGTTTCTCTTCCCAGAAAGAACTATGTGCCGCTTTGGCTCATCGTACGATGCATTCGCTTCCTTATCTTTTCTTTTTCTTGGCTTGGTAGACATGTCCTTCACATAGAAAACATGTGCCACATCATTGGCTAGGACGAATGGTTCGTCTGCATACGCAAGATTGTTGAGATCCACTGTTGTCATTCCGTACTGCGGGTCTTCCGTTACCCTGCCTCGTGTCATATTGACCCATCTGCACCGAAACAAAGGGACCTTTAAACCACGTCGATAGTCAAGTTCCCATATGTCCTGTATATAACCATAATATGTTTCCTTTCCCGTCTTGGTTTCTGCATCAAAGCGGACATCACTGTTTTGGTTGGTGCTCTTCTTATCTTGGGCGATCGTGTAAAATGTATTACCATTTATCTCGTACCCTTTGAAAGTCATTATATTCGAAGATGGTAACTGGGACAGCAAGTACAGGTCATCTTCAATAGAGGTGTCATGCATGGTACGTGTCTGCAACCAGCTGGCGAAACTCCTGGTTTGTTCACGTGTAATCCAGTCATCAGACCGCTCCGGGTGTTTGGAGCGTAGCAAATTCTTGTGTTCATCCATATACGGAGCCACCAAGGCGGAATTCTGTAGAACTGTGTAGTGTGCTTCAGTGAGAGAATGTCCGTCCATACATATTATTTGTTCCCCTCCTAGCGTGCCTTTTCCATCCAGTCTGCCCTTATGCCGCGATTCAGGAACACCAATCGGCTTAAGGTCAGGAATAAAGTCAATACAAAACTCAATGACCTCCTCATTTTGATGGCCCTTGGAGATGCTTCCTTCTGGCCTAGCA
The DNA here is from genome assembly GCF_002162155.2 of Triticum dicoccoides. Lineage (NCBI taxonomy): Eukaryota > Viridiplantae > Streptophyta > Magnoliopsida > Poales > Poaceae > Triticum > Triticum dicoccoides. The sequence goes on along the minus strand of NC_041383.1, from coordinate 752,002,256 downwards.
CGGTTATGAACATATTTCTTTAAGACTCCCATGAACCTCTCAAAGGGGAACATATTGTGTAGAAATACAGGACCCAAAACGTTAATCTCTTCGCATAGGTGAACTAGGACGTGCGTCATGATATTGAAGAAGGATGGTGGGAACACCAACTCGAAATTGACAAGACATTGCACCAAATCATTCTGTAACCTTGGTATGATTTCTGGATCGATTACCTTCTGAGAGATTGCATTGAGAAATGCACATAGCTTCACAATGGCTAATCGAACGTTTTCCGGTAGAAGCCCCCTCAATGCAACCGGAAGCAGTTGCGTCATAATCACGTGGCAGTCATGAGACTTTAAGTTCTGGAACTTTTTCTCTGCCATGTTTATTATTCCCTTTATATTCGACGAGAAGCCAGACGGTACCTTAATACTGAGCAGGCATTCAAAGAAGATTTCCTTCTCTTCTTTGGTAAGAGCGTAACTTGCATGACCCTGATGTATGCCGTCTTCTCCGTGCATACGTTGCTGGTCCTCCTGTGCCTCAGGTGTATCTTTTGTCTTCCCATACACGCCCAAGAAGCCAAGCAGGGTCACGCAAAGATTCTTCGTCACGTGCATCACATCGATTGCGGAGCGGACCTCTAGGTCTTTCCAATATGGCAGGTCCCAAAATATAGATTTCTTCTTCCACATGGGTGCGCGTCCGTCAGCGTCCTTTGGAACAGGTTGTCCGCCAGGACCCTTTCCAAATATCACCTTCAAATCCTTGACCATATCATGTACATCAGCACCAGTACGGTGGCGAGGCTTCGTCCGGTGATCCGCCTCACCTTTGAAATGCTTGCCTTTCTTTCTACGGGATGCCTGCTCGGAAAAAATCGACGATGTCCCAGGTACACATTCTTCTTACAACTATTCAAATATATACTGTCGGTATCATCCAAACAATGCGTGCATCCGCGGTATCCCTTGTTTGTCTATCCTGAAAGGTTACTGAGAGAAGGCCAATCATTGATGGTCATGAACAGCAACGCCTTTAGGTCAAATTCTTCCCCCATGTGCTCATCCCACGCACGTACACCTGTTCCATTCCACAGTTGTAAGAGTTCTTCAACTAATGGCCTTAGGTACACATCAATGTCGTTGCCGGGTTGCTTAGGGCCTTGGATGAGCACTAGCATCATAATGAACTTCCGCTTCATGCACAACCAAGGAGGAAGGTTATACAAACATAGAGTCACAGGCCAGGTGCTATGGTTGCTGCTCTGCTCCCCAAAAGGATTAATGCCATCTGCGCTTAGACCAAACCATACGCTCCTTGCGTCATCTACAAACTCCTTCCCGTACTTTCTTTCGATTTTTCTCCACTGCGACCCGTCAGCGGGTACTCTCAACTTTCCGTCTTTCTTACGGTCTTCTCTGTGCCATCGCATCACCTTGGCATGCTCTTTGTTTTGGAACAAACGTTTCAACCGTGGTATTATAGGAGAATACCACATCACCTTGGCAGGAATCTTCTTCCTGGGGCGCTCGCCCTCGACATCACCATGCTCATCGCGGCTGATCTTATAGCGCAATGCACCACATACCGGGCAAGCGTTCAAATCCTCGTACTCACCGCGATAGAGGATGCAATCATTAGGGCATGCATGTATCTTCTGCACCTCTAACCCTAGAGGGCAGACAACCTTCTTTGCTTCGTACGTACTCTCGGGCAATTCGTTGTTCTTTGGAAGCATATCCTTTATCACTACCAGCAACTTTCCAAATCCCTTGTCAGATACACCATTCTCTGCCTTCCATTGCAGCAATTCCAGTGTGGTGCCCAGCTTTTTCTCGTCACCTACGCAATTCGGGTACAACATTTTCTTGTGATCCTCTAACATGCGCTGCAACTTCTTCTTCTCCAAATCACTTGCGCAGTTTCTCTTTGCATCGGCAATGGCCCGACCTAGATCATCAACGGGCTCATCTGATGCCTCTTCTTCAGCTTCTTCCCGCATTGCCGGCTCAGCTTCTTCCCGCATTACCGGCTCAGCTTCTTCCCCCATTGTTGTATCATCGTATTCAGGAAACCCATGGCCAGGATAGCTGTCGTCGTCCTCTTCTTCTTCATTGTCTTCCATCATAACCCCTCTTTCTCCGTGCTTGGTCCAAACATTATAGTGGGGCATGAAACCGGACTCAAATAGGTGGACGTGAATGGTTCTTGACGTAGAGTAATTGCGACCATTCTTACAGCCAGCACATGGACAAGGCATAAAACCATCCGTCCGCTTGTTTGCCTCAGCCGCAAGCAGAAAAGTATGCACGCCCTCAACGAACTGGGGAGAGCATCGGTCATCGTACATCCATTGCCGGCTCATCTTCATTACACAACACCGAATAGACCAAATTAATACAAGTTCATACATAAAGTTCATACAACACTTAAATGCAACAAACAAATAACTCTCTAGCTAAAGCATTTAAATGCAACAACAAATGCGATCAAGATCACAACTAAGGTAACAATTGATCCAACAGCATAATGATACCAAGCCTCACTATCGATGGCATATTTTCTAACCATTCTAATCTTCAAGCACATTTTCTCCATCTTGATCTTGTGATCATCGACGACATCGGCAACATGCAACTCCAATTCCATCTTCTCCCCCTCAATTCTTTTCAGTTTTTCTTTCAAGTACTCATTTTCTCTTTCAACTAAATTTAACCTCTCGACAATAGGGTCGGTTGGAATTTCTGGTTCACATACCTCCTAGATAAAAATATCTATGTCAACTTGATGGGCATAATTTGTCATAAACACGAAATGCAACAAATAGTTTTAAAAGAGAATATACCACATCCGAATCATAACAAGGACGAGGGCCGACGGGGACGGATATCAAAACCATGGCACTATGTATAACAAACAACGTACGGGTAAGATAATTATTATACGAATAACTATATATCCAAATCACACAAACATCAATTTTTTATATAAAATTTCATGAACAAGAGGCTCACCACAAGGTGGTGCCGGCGATGGGACGGTGCGGGCGATCGACGGTGGTTACGACGGAGATTTAGAAGGCACTAAGTAAACCACACCTACATATGCAAACTAAGTGTTATTTTGACCTCAAATTGCATATAAATCAAATACTACCACATATAATTCCTCCCAAATTACTAAAACCCATAATTAATAACTATATAAACCAATGCAAGAGCTAATCTAGCAATGAGAGATGAAAGGACAAAGTTGCTAACCTTGGTGATCATTTGAATGGATGAGGGCCTGCAAATCTTGACAAATTTGGGGCAAATTTTGTGATGAACTCGAGAGGAAGAAGGAAAGAACAGAGGAGAGGGAGAGGGGAAAGGGGGAAGAACAGAGTGCGGGTGGACGAAGGGTTTATATAGGACGACCTTTAGTACCGGTTCGTGCCATGAACCGGTACTAAAGGTGCTGAAAGAGCCCCACTCTGACAACATCCTGCCACCACTCTCATTAGTACCGGTTCGTGGCACGAACCGGTGCTAAAGGTTTGCCACGAACCGGTCCAAAGAGCTCCTCCCGGCTAGCCGTTGGAACCGGCACTAATGGACACATTAGTGCCGGTTCTGTTACAAACCGGGACTAATGTGTCTCGCATTTGACCCTTTTTCTACTAGTGTTGAGGATCCAACTGTGCGCTTCATTTGGGACGTTGGCAAGAAAACAACCGTCGACAGGGCGCTCTTGTTTTGGAAGATGAGGAATTCTTTTATTCCAAATGGTCCACGAGGTGAGTATAGTGAGGGTAGGCTGATAGGCATGGCCTTTCTATTTGGGTTGCTTGTATCGGATAGGCCTAACCAGTGGCGGAGCCAGGAAAATCAAATTGGGGGGGGGGGTCGAGGGCTGTTAAACTGTGTTGGGGAGGGCCAACGCATTAAAATACACCATTTTAGCAGCAGATAAT
>NC_041383.1:751988321-751997874 GCF_002162155.2 Triticum dicoccoides | reverse complement strand
CACTGGGCCTAACCACCGGGGTAACCTCAAGTGCCAAGTGAAGGTGTCGATGCACTCCGGTTCAAGTCAATCTTTCATCATACCCCGTAGCATAATGGTGAACCGACATTTGAAAATAAGGGAAATCGAGAATGTCGTGCTTAGTCTGGAAGTGCCATTTATACCTCTGCTCTTCTATACTAGCAAAGTAACCATAGCACTTCAATTGAGTCATTGCCGACATGTGTAGTCGCCCAGGTCTTAGAACACAAGAGGCTAGTGTCAGGTTTCACATAGCCAAGCTAGTAAATTTATTTCCTCGCTCGTACTAAATTGTAACACCATATTTGTATGTCAACGAAAGTGCAAATTCTCAACAATGTCAGATGTCGGGCGACGAGTTTCTCATTCACAATGCATCATCTAACCCAAAAAATGGCATGAGATGGCCGATTTAGGACAACAAAATTGAGCACCTTTCCAACCCTCCAATGATCTCGGGCCCGACAAAAGTGCTAGGCGTTTCGGCCGCCACCGTCGTCCTTCATCTCGCTGTCCACTTGGCACCATTGACAGCCGCATCGGTCCTAGCCACCCGCTTACTTTCGTCTAACCCTAGCATTGTCAGGAAATTTGAGTTGAAGTGGCCAAAGTAAAATTGGCATGCCAAAGGATTGGCTATGCTCCCAAGTCCAACAAAGATCAAGTCTTTGGTCATGTCCAACGTATTGATAGGACCTTTGGCCACACAAACATACCCATAATTTTTCTCACGAAGAGGGCACAATGTATGCTCAAATCTCAAGCTCCATTTCCTCGATATTAATAGTAATACAAAATGACAAATACAAAAAAAATAATCTGATGCTCGTGCAGTTAGACTAGGAGAGCCGTCTGCCCGTCTCTATCTTCAACGCATGTGATGGAACAGCGGTGCCCCATGACTGACCTGATTGAGCACTCACCTGCGAATAAACAAGTTCCGTTTTAGCAAACTGCGAATAAACAACTGTAGAATAAAGGAGCTGACATCAGTCGTTGCAGATGGGGGCCCGGTTAGGTGGGCTGGGCTGTTTGGGCTTCCGGAACGAATTTCTTTTGTCTCTCACGCGCCCATGACTGTTTTTTGCTTCTTCTTCTTTTTCATGACCCTTGCACACTCCATGTGTACTGACATCAGCCACACGGCCTGACGGCCACATCCTCCCGTGAGGGCATGTACAGTGCATAGTCTCAGGATGATGTCTTGTATGCCATGTAGGATCGGATAACATATAAAGTAGATTTAGATAGAGAAGCGGGATCCTCTGCAGGAGACGTGTGTTTGGAGAAAAAAATGCGGTCCTGTGTCAAAAGCTGAAAAGGTTGGAGTGAAAAATAGAGATGCATGTGTACTAGAGTCTTTATTTTCTACTGCCCGGTCCCATAATATAAGAACGTTTTTGACACTAGTGTAGTGAAAAAAACGTTCTTATATTACGGGACAGAGGGAGTATTTTTTTAATGAGGCTCACCAATGGTAGCTTGCATTGGGGAGAAAAGTAAATATAGGTGTTTCAAACTATTTTTTGTCATGGGACATCTGTATCCATATGCTACCATTGTACATGCCCTAAAAGAGCACATCAACAGGGTCGATTGCACTCCAATCCTAACAAATCAACCATGAGAAATAAGCATTCCAATTTTGCCATCATGTGTTAACTCCAATTTACAACATCGAAACTTTGTCGGCCCGCTACGGGTCAAGTCGCACTGGTGTACGCACTTTTCTGAATTGATATTGGGTTTTCGGTGATGTTTGCTTAATGAGAGAAGACGTTTTTGTCAACTACGAAGTCACCCGTATTGATTTCGTCAATCTCAATATGTTTTGCTGGTTCTCTTCTGTGAAGGTGCTCAAAGGGACAGAATGTGCGTGCGTCACCTAAAATGCAACTCCTCAATTTAATCAGAATGTCAGATACCGTATGATGACGAGTTTCATTCATTCACACACACAGAGGCAGAGCGCGTCCTCCTCTGACACCCGCAGACCATGATGACACCAGCTTTGAGCACGTACGCCCTCCTACAAGGCCGAACTTTACGGGCTCCGTTCCGGCGTTCAGTAGTCAGCAGCGACCCACCCGCCAAAAACTAATGCAAAAGCCACACACCAGCCAAATAATACCACGCCCTCTTCCTCCGCACGAACAACGTGCCCTGACCGACCCGACCCGACGCGGTAGATGGCGTCGAGACAGCGTAACAACTCTCCCCAGCCTCCACTCACTCCCGCTACTTGAACCCACCAAAAAATCCCAGCTTCCTCCCCCAATCTGAGCCGAGCCAAGCTGCGTCGACCGAGAACACACACACACACACGAGGCCAGCTGACCTTTCCCCTCTCCTTCCCACGGTCTCCGTCCCCACGCAGCTCAGCCACGCTGATTGATTCTTGATTCTTGCTTCCCCTCGACACCCTCCTCCTCCGGCCAGCGAAGACCGCGCGGCGGACCGGAGATCAATCGATGAAGTCCATCGGCAGCCGGGACAAGCTGCAGGCGGCGGCGGCGGCGACGGGGCCCCGGCGGGTGCTACTGCTGGTCTTCGCCTCCTGCTTCGCCTTCGCGACGCTCCTCACCTTCCTCTACACCTCGTCCGGCTTCGCCTCCGCCGCGTCCTCCGGCTCGCGCCTTGCCGCGGGCTCCTCGTCGGGCGCGGCGGCCGGCTCCGGGGCGGCGCTGCCGCTGCCGGTGTTCGACGCGCTGGTCCACTACGCGTCCTTCTCCAACGCGACGCACCGGATGACGGACACGGACATCCGGGCCATCTCCGCCATCCTGCGCGCGCGGGGGCCCTGCAACCTGCTCGTCTTCGGCCTGGGCGCCGAGTCGCCGCTCTGGCTCGCCCTCAACCACGGCGGCCGCACCGTGTACCTGGACGAGAACGAGTTCTACGTCAAGTACCTGGAGCCGCGCCACCCGGGGCTGGAGGCCTACGACGTCTCCTACACCACCAAGGTGCGCGACTTCCGGGACCTGCTGGAGGCGGCCCGGGGCTCGCGCGCCGCCGAGTGCCGGCCGGTCCAGAACCTGCTCTTCTCCGAGTGCCGGCTCGCCATCAACGACCTGCCCAACGAGCTCTACGACGTGCCCTGGGACGTGGTGCTCATCGACGGGCCGTCCGGGTGGAACCCCAACTCCCCCGGCCGGATGGCGTCCGTCTTCACCACCGCCGTGCTCGCCCGCTCCGGCGCCACCGCCGCCAAGGGCCCCACGGACGTGCTGGTGCACGACTTCAACTTCGAGGTGGAGCAGGTGTTGAGCAAGGAGTTCCTGTGCGACGAGAACCGGGTCGCCGGCAGCGGCACGCCCTCGCTCGCCCACTTCGTGATCCGCTCCGGCGGCCCCGCCGACGCCTTCTGCGCCGCCGGCCAGGACAGCCGGGCCACGTCCGAGGAGAAAACCCGCCGCAAGTAATCGAGACCCGCACTTTGATTAATTAGCCGCCCCCTCTCCTCTCTAATTCTTGTTATTATCATTTCTTCTTCTTCTTCCTCTTTTTTGTGACATACGAGTAATATATGTTTGTTGTTTTTTTGGGAACAATAATTGTAACAAGAAAGGCTCCTTCGATCAAAAGTGTAACCATCAATCGTGATGACATGATTGATCGCCTCGAAAAGAAAATGAAATAGTAGAGGTTAATTTACACTTAGACAGATTGCTTGGGATTGATTCGACATGTGCTGGTGGGTGGGTGGATCCATCCATCAATCGATCCGATTGCTTTTACATTTTCCTTTGCCCCTGCCCGGTTGCGTGCGTTGCTCGATGATAAAGTGGTGGGATCATATTCATCTGCCGGTCGTAATTTTGGTCATTAATGAGGATGGCCTCGTTACTTTGATCTGATCTGATCAAGAAGTGTCTCGGATCGGTCGTCAGATCAGTAGAGTCGCTGTCATCGGGCTGATGCGCCCTTGGATCCGTGGAAGATGTCCGTGTTTCGCAGCAACGTCCGACGGCTCAGCGAACTGGGGGCGTATCCTCGGCTCGACCCTTTCTGGTATGCCAACATGGGCAACATGTGCAGTCTACGTGGCAATGGTCATGCACCACCATCATGCCAGTACAAATGAGCACATGTGTGATCTCTGATACTCATCACTAGATAAAAGGAAAGCAGATACTCCTACCGGGACATCAAAACATTTTTGCCCAACTTGATTGACTGTGCTGCCCGCCGCCGCTGCCGCGTCGTTGTCGCCGGTCGCTGACGCTGGCGCCGGCAGGTGCGTGGTGCGTACGGGGGCGGCGGTTAGTGGTCAGCTCGGATGTGCTGCCTGTCACCGGTTTGCGCCTGTGTGCGATCGTGTGTGTCCAACAGCTCATAGGACGATCATAAATTGGATTTGGTTCGCAGGGTACGGAAAAGAAGGAACGTTGGTACAGCCTGCCCCACGTGCCGTCGGTCTCAGAGACTTTTTTCTTCTTGGCCGGAACGATCGATCGGGTGACGTGCCACCCACCCTCCCTCCTCCGGCGGACACGAACCAAGAGTTTTCTGGTACCAACCCACCGATTAGAATAGGAGAATTAGGAGCCAAATGCTGGTGCAGCGATCAGATCAGAGGGTGGTACTCCTGCTTTACCACTTCTCATTTCTCCTGGAGAATGTGGTCGATCGTGTCGTGCCAAGGTTAATTTCCGTTGAATTTCCATTGACGGGTTCTCGCACGGAAGAGTGCATGTAATGTAATTTTGGCGGACGCAGTCGGCGATACGTAGCAGCTAGGAATTGCTTTCGATAAAAAAAAAAAGCAGCTAGGAATTGACGCGTTCGGTGGGTCTCTGCACGGACCACGGGTAACTACGCGTTTCTACCTCCGGCAGTTTGTCAATCTGTCAGTATAAATTATAAATTATAAAAGTAGTGCGACGCAGTATTGGTGCGTGAAGCAAGCAGTGGCCCTACTTCGGCGATTTCCGATCGAACTTTTCTGAGTTCGTTCGTTCGTTCGACGTAGCGATCGAGCTAGACGGAGGAGTCTTTGATTGTCGCTCCCTTGGTCAACGAGCTAAGCTAGCCTCGACAGGGATAAGTGCCGAGATTGCTCGTCCGGGAGCGAGCCTTTGAGCTGTATTTTAGTCGGCTTCCGTGTGTACAGGCTCCGTGATGTGGGGCTAGCATGCACTACGTGCTGAAAAAAGTTAGGCCCGCATGGGGGCCGAGGCCGACCGACCGAGTTTTGACGTGGGACGCGCTCCATTGACCCCTCGGCCCTCACCGACTGATTGCGTTCCGTTTCTTGCGCGGGACTGGACTCCATGGGGCTCCAATAATCTAAGCATCTGTGCGCCTCAAGAGAAGTCGAATCCAAGGCACACTGGCAGTACTACTGTACTAAACTGCTGCTCGGTGTTTGTAGTTGAAGCCAGATTGGTGGATCATAATCGCACCAAACGTTGCGGGTTGAACAGGGGAGCGCTCCTCTGAGTGAGAGGGCACGTTTACATCGTGACCGAGCAGTTTACATTTTTTTAAAGCAGCAGTTGTTTTTTATTTGAGCGCATTCGAGCTTTTTGTTTGGAGCGCATCGGGTTGAGCAGTTTTTCCTGTTGTTGTTGAGGCTGACCAGGTTGAGCAGTTGCCAACTTGCCATGCTCCTCGCGGGCACGGCTGGGACCTGGGAGGTTCAGAGAGGAAGTAGTGGTGTGGCCCAAGCGCACGCACAGCCCAAATCGATCATGAGTGTTTTGTTTTGCAAAAAAATGGTCTCAATTTGGTAGTTTTTGGCAAGCAAAATAACATGGTAGTTTTGCGGGGTTGATATACCAATTATGATCTTTTTTTTTTTGCTATTTACTAAGTAAAAGTTTCTATACCTTGTTCGAAAAAATTTGTTCCTTTTTTACAATAAGAAAATCCTCCCTTCTTCATCGAACAATAATTATGTTTGTTGTTGAAACAATTGTTCATGTTTCTTTTTAAAAAGGTTTAAAAATCCAGGTATTGGATAAAACAATAATAATTATTGAACAAACATTCTCTAGCGGCTTTTCCAAACAAACAAAGCCCAATAAAGGCAGCTCCAAAGCTATCATCTAAAATGGCCATGGTATTGGTCCACGGACGAATCCGGACACTGATATAAGAGTCGACATCCAATGCAGACCACACACCCCATCTGGAGGACGCAGAAGGACCAACACTACAACCTTGACCTCCTCACACATCACTGACTAGTGGATGGGCATGTCTACGGTGAGCGAGGCGGCCGTGGCGGCCATGGTCGTCGAAGACCCGACCTTCGTCGACCAGCAGCGGCGCTCTTCAAGGCCGCGCGCCGGCTACAACACGATCGCAACGGAGGCGGACGCGGAGGCGGTGGCGATTTCTGACGAAGACATTATGACCACCATCATGAGTGTCTCCTCGTTCGCGCCGGCCCGCGACGACTGTGAAGCAGGGCCGTCTGGGTCGATCATCGAACTCACCGCCACCAACAAACGTCAGCGACCAGGCACTGGACTTCGGCGAGGAAGAGTAAGAGGCGGGACACAGACATGTCTTGCTCTTCCTCGTCGGACACGGAGAAGAACAGGACGTGGGACCCAAACATTTCCACAGCCGGTGAAGATTAGACTAGGAACTTTTGCTATGTTGAAAAATCGCATGTCCGCTTTTGTTTAAGGAAACATGTCAAATTTTCCATGAATTTCGTCCAATTTAATGAAGATTGTCCAGTTTGCATGAAATTTATCATGTTTGTTCATGTCACATTCGATAAGCGGGCGGGCGGTCAACAGACTTCAATGCTTTAGAAAGCTCTCCTATCACTCTGTCTGGTAGGTCGCCCCGGCATTGAACATGTGCGAAAACCCAGCATACGTGACGCGGACGGTGCTCTCGAATGGCGCGCTGCTTCAATGCTAACTCCAATGACTGATCATGCCCGCTCTGGTCGGCATGAATACGATATGGGAAGCGAAGCTGTCGGGCAGGAGACGACGTTGGCGCGGGAGATGGTTTTGGGCGGGACTACGTTGTCAGATGCGTACGTGACGACGGTCTGTACGCCCGCAAAGCTACATCCGGACAACTTGATCAGGACGTTTGCGGCCTATTTGAGGATTCGCGTTGGGATGCTTTTAAGGTATTTGTCAGTTGCCACATTTTAGTTAGTCTTACCATGAATCAAGTACAAAAAAATATATTCATCTGAGGTTCTAACCTGAATCCAAAACAGTGACACTTGTCTTCAGCGAAATACCCTATCTCTTTCCCTGTTCACCACAGTGTAAGCCTTCAACTCTTTGCAACTTTGAGCCTAGTCCTGTAATAATATTACATTCGTATTGCAGACTACTAAGTACAGACTATCTTCGGACAACTTTCTAACGATGAAAATGCAAATCCATTGTATTATGCTGCCGGTGCAGTGCAGCTATATGGGGTGTTAGCAGCAGTGCCAATTTCAGAATAACACAGACATTTCTTTTTGGGGAAAAGAAGGCATACAGAATTACATTAACACTTCAGTTTGCAGAGAATCAACATCCAGGACCAGGTGGCCTACAAGCTTAAAATTTGTTGGTATCCGATGATGCTTATAGCTCATATGATTCATATGCTGGATTCAGTGCTTTCTTTTGCTTGATGTGTGTAGCTCTTGGAGCAAAGCCTGCCCATGAAGTTCAGACCACTGAAGAACTCTGAACATGGACACTTCAGTCTGAAGAAATCGAACACCCTCCCTGTCTTGCAGCTCAGTGATGCTGGTATAGAAGATCCAACGGCTGGAAACGTCTGTGTTTCCAGCATCTTATGAAGCGACGGGTCTGCTGTTTTCGCGCCTAATCCTGCAGCTCATCCATAGACCATAGTCGCCACTGTATCTATACCTATCTGATAATAAAGGACGGTGCCTTTTTCCGATTTTTGGTCCGTCATCTACCCTATAAAGTTCAAGTAAATTACCCACCATGCCACCCATAAGTGGTGCCGGTCTCCTTCCCGTGTGTGTTCCAAGGGGCGGCCGGGGCCGCGGCTGGCGGCGATCGGATTTGCAGGGTGACGGGGCTATGGAGCTCGCTAGCGTGCAACGGCGTGGGTCGGCGGCATCCGAAGGCCCATGTTGGCAGTGGATCGCTGGTGCACTCAAGTCGTTAACTTGTTTGGGTGTGCCCTTTAATCGCGGCAGATCTCATCCAGCTCGAGATGGCCGCCTATGCCTTCAATCGATCTGGTGGCGGGGCCAGCCTTCTCAGGGGCTGGCCACAGGATCCGACCAGAATCAGGCCCTGATGGTTCCCGGTGCAGCGGCTACAACATCAACATCCTGCTCCGCCTTTGTCTGATATGCAACTAGGATCAACCTTCACGGTGGTTGGCTGCAGGATCCTGCCGGGGTTGGCCCCTCATGGACTTGACGCCCACTTCAGCCACTTCGTCCGTTGAACAGGGATTGAAGAACCACCCCAAAGCCTGGCCATCCTGCTATGTCATAGAGCTCATCAGCGTCTCCTGCGTCCTATCGTCCAAATCGGATTGGGCAGGTCGATGGTCATCGGTGCTAGCTCAGGTCAGCATCACCAGCACGATCTGGGCGGCCGGCAGCAGCGGCGGGGCGGTTGGGCTCGATCTTTACGTTTGGGCCAGGAGGACCCTAAGTGCATGCACCGTGTTTGATGACGGTCTGCGACTCTGCCCGCATCACTTAGGCGTCTGGGCGGCGGCCTCCTTCTGCCTGAGGTGGGCATCGGGATATGGTTGATCTTGGGATCTCATGTCTCGCAAAATAATCGGCCAGGCGGTGTCCCTAGTGGTCTTCGCGCGAAGTCATTTTTCTACCTTTGATCACTCCTCTTTGGTCTACCCATCGTCAAGTTTTGGGCTTCTCCTTCGGAAGGAGACAAAGACTGGCATATATGGCGCTCTTTGAACACCTTGATTGGATAAAGGTCGGTCGTGTGCACCTGCAACATCAGCATAACCAGCTTCACCTGGGTATCGCGAAGCTCCGTTTTTGTTGACACCTTGGGACATGTCTACACCAAGATTTCCAAGGGATCAACACATGCGGAGAATGCCATGGCGTGATTGGAGGACATGCAACTGACGAAAGCAGGGTCTTGCACTACTGGAATCAGCTTCTTTGCCGTCCGCCATGGCGGACGGCAAAGGCACATACACTACTGGAATCCACTTCTTTGCCGTCTGCCACTTCTTTAGCTGACGGCAAAGAGCTTCTTTGCCGTCAGTTTCGCCATATCAGACGGCAAAGAAATAGCTGATGCACAGGTTATTTTGCCATCAGCCAGTACTTTGCCGTCAGCAAGCGGACGGCAAAGAGTTCTTTGCCGTCAGCTGGCCGACGACAAAGAACCTTGTGGGCCCACAGACGCAAGGCTGTGGCTAGGTTAGCTCTTTGCTGTCCGCCATTTCTTTGCCATCCGCTGGCTGACGGCAAACAATTCTTTGTCGTCCGCTAGGCTGACGGCAAAGAGGGTAGGGGGCCCACCCGGGCACGGCGTTGAATCGCTAACCTCCCCCCGCTGTGAACGCCTGTGCTCTCTCTCTCTCT
>NC_041383.1:751976562-751988067 GCF_002162155.2 Triticum dicoccoides | reverse complement strand
AACCTCTTCCACCTCCCCACGGTGAGCCCCCTCTTCCACTTCCACACCCCCCCTTTTCTTTTTTTTACTTTTTTCTTTTCTTTTTTAGATATTAGATATAATTTTAGATAATAAATAGTTTTAGATAGTTTACATATTAGAAAAGAAGAAGGAAAAAATAAAAAAATAAAAAGGGAAAGGAAGAAGAAGAGGGAAAGGGAAAGGAAGAAGAAGAAGAAGAAGAAGAAGAAGAAGAAGAAGAAGAAGAAGAAGAAAAAGAAGAAGAAGAAGAAGAAGAAGAAGAAGAAGAAGAAGAAGAAGAAGAAAAGGAAGAAGAGGAAGAAGAAGAAAAGGAAAAGGAGGACAAAAGAAGAAGAGGGGACGAAGAAGAAAAAGACACGTTTTTATACTTTCTTATTTAGGGTTCCGCCACGTTTTGTAGTTTCTTTATTTTCTTTAGTTGAATGTTTTTATACTGCTAGCAAGTTGCCTAGTTTGCTGACCGAAAGAAGTTAAAATAGTTATTATATGAAATTCAACTAAGGTCACTAGTGCTACTAATAAATTCAACTAGAGCCATCATATGTCCACAAGTGCATATAATAAATAATAAATAAGAAGAAGAGAAGAGGTCGTTATGTGCGTTTAGGGTTGGATGCATGAAATCTTAATGCAAAAGAACGTCACTTTATATTGCCACTTGTATGTGGACCTTTATTATGCAGTCCGTCGCTTTTATTGCTTCCACAACAAGATCGTATAAAGCTTATTTTCTATGCACTAATAAGTCATACATATTTAGATAGCAATTTTTATTGCCTGCAACATGACAACTTACTTGAAGGATCTTACTCAATCCATAGGTAGGTATGGTGGACTCTCATGGCAAAAATGGGTTTAAGGATATTTGGAAGCACAAGTAGTATCTCTACTTGGTGCAAGGAATTTGGCTAGCATGAGGGGGAAAGGCAAGCTCAACATGTTTGGAAGGTCAATGATAATATAATTTAACTGAGATGTGAGAAAACATAAACCATTATGTTGTCTTCCTTGTCCAACATCAACTCTTTTAGCATGTCATACTTAATGAGTGCTTCACAATCATAAAAGATGTCCAAGATAATATATTTGTATGTGAAACCTCTCTTTCCTTATTACTTCCTATTAATTGCAACGATGACCAAAACTACGTTCGTCAGCTCTCAACAACTTTTATGCCTCATACTTTCTATGTGTGAAGTCATTACTATCCGTAAGATCAATATGAACTCTTTTATTCTTTCTACTTTCTAAAGATCATAGAAACATAGCAAAGCCCTTGACTCAACACTAATCTTTATTATAGATAGCCCACGGACTCGATTACATAAAGAGATCGCAAAGCAAAACTCAAAACTACTTGATATGAAAACTTCAATCTACTAGATCAAGATACAACTAAAAGGATTGAACTAAATAAAACGGTAAAGATAGGAGTGTGATGGTGATACGATACGGAGGCACCTCCCCCAAGCTTGGCAGTTGCCAAGGGGAGTGCCCATACCCATGTAATTATGCCTCCTTCTTCACGGTTGGTGTTATGATCTTCTTGGCAATGATGCCCCCAGGATACGATTCTCCTCCTCGAGCTTATTGACTTGTTGTTTGAGGTCCATAATTTCTTTGCGGAGCTTGCCCGTAACGGCTAAAGCTCCCTTTACCCAAGGATGCTGCATAGCTTCTGGAGAACAAGTGACGCTCTTTTTCATATTTTCATAAGAAAGAAATCTAAAGTTGGAAGGGATGACCAGATTTGGAATAGCCGAGCTATGTAGTTCCCCCATCATGAATTCTGCTTGGAGACGAGAGGTGACTTCTTGATCTTCCTCCATGGCATCTATCCTTTTCAAGTCGGCCTCCATCTCATCCTCCGTTGATGGTCCAAAGTGATAAGCATCGCAATTTGCTCCTGGACGTGGTGTCGGGTGAGACACCCGACTCTCCCCGACTGACTCTTGAGAAGACATCTTGCTCTTAAACTGCAACAGGAACAACTCGAAACGAAAACAGAGGATATTTGCGTGATACGGTGGTCAAAACCTTCGGGAGTTTATATAATGAATTTTTACCGACCAAAATACGTAACGTGCAAGAAAATGGAGTCCGGGAGGCACACGAGGTGGCCACGAGACAGGGGGGCACGCCCAGTAAGGGTGGGCGCGCCCTCCACCCTCGTGGAGGCCTCGTGTCCTTTCCGGACTACTTCTTACTTCCTAAAATTCTTAAATATTCCAAAACTGATAAAAATTGCCATTAGAATTGTTTTGGAGTCGGTTTACTTACCATACCACATACCTATTCCTTTTCGGAGTCTGGAGTGTTCTGGAAAGTGTCCCTTATGTATTCCTCCGGGGTTACAGTTTCAATAATATTAGTTTCAACATTGATAGGATTACCTGAAATATAATGTTTAATTCTTTGACCGTTCACCACCCTCGGACTTGTGCCTTCGCAGTTGTTGATTTTTATGGCACCAGAACGATATACCTCCTCGATAACGTAAGGACCTTCCCATATAGAGAGAAGTTTTCCTGCAAAAAATCTTAAACGAGATTTGAATAATAACACATAATCACCTATGTTAAACTCACGATTTTGTATCCTTCTGTCATGCCAGCGTTTGACATTTTCTTTGAATAGCTTGGCATTCTCATAGGCTTGGGTTCTCCATTCATCAAGTGAGCTAATATCAAACAACCTCTTCTCACCGGCAAGTTTGAAGTCATAGTTGAGCTCTTTGATAGCTCAATATGCTTTATGTTCAAGTTCTAGAGGTAAATGACATGCTTTTCCATAAACCATCTTATGTGGAGACATACCCATAGGATTTTTGTATGTAGTTCTATAGTCCCATAATGCATCATCAAATTTCTTGGACCAATTCTTTCTAGATCTATTGACAGTCTTTTGCCAAATTAATTTGATCTCTCTATTGCTCAACTCTACTTGACCACTAGACTGCGGATGATAAGGAGATGCGATTCTATGATTAACATCATACTTAGCAAGCATCTTACAGAAAGCACCATGAATAAAATGTGAACCACCATCAATCATAAGATATCTAGGGACTCCAAATCTCGGAAAAATAACTTTTTAAGCATTTTAATAGAAGTGTTATGATCAACACTACTAGTTGGAATAGCTTCTACCCACTTAGTAACGTAATCAACAGCAACTAAAATATGTGTGTAACCATTAAAGGCAGGAAAAGGTCCCATATAATCAAAGCCCCAAACATAAAATGGTTCAATAACAAGAGAATAATTCATAGGCATTTCTTGACGTCTACTAATATTACCAATTCTTTGACATTCATCACAAGATAAGACAAACTTACGAGCATCTTTGAAGAGAGTAGGCCAATAAAAACCAGATTGCAATACCTTGTGTGCAGTTCTATCTCCAGCGTGGTGTCCTCCATATGATTCAGAGTGACACTTGCAGGATCTATTCTTGTTCATGCTCGGGTACACAACGTCTAATAACACCATCTACTCCTTCCTTATAAAGGCGTGGGTCATCCCAGAAGTAATGTCTTAAATCATAAAAGAACTTTTTATTTTGCTGGTATGTGAAACTAGGTGGTACAAATTTAGCAACAATGTAATTAGCATAATCATCATACCAAGGAGCAGTACGAGAAGCATTAACAACCGCTAATTGTTCATCAGGAAAGATATCATCAATAGGCAGTGGGTCATCAAGAACATTCTATAACCTAGACAAGTTGTCTGCAACAGGGTTCTCAGCTCCCTTTCTATCAATAATATGCAAATCATAATATGCAAATCAAATTCTTGGAGCAAGAGAACCAATCTATTGATTCTAGGCTTAGCATCTTTCTTTTCCATAAGATATTTAATAGCAGCATGATCAGTGTGAATAGTAACTTTGGAATCAATAATATAAGGTCTAAACTTATCACATGCAAACACAACTGCTAAGAACTCTTTTTCAGTAGTAGCATAATTTCTTTGGGCAGTATCAAGAGTCTTACTAGCATATAGGATAATATTCAATTTCTTATCAACTCTTTGCCCTAGAATAGCACCTACAGCATAATCACTAGCATCACACATGATTTCAAAGGGTAAATTCCAATCAGGTGGCTCAACAATAGGTGTATTGACCAAAGCTTTCTTAAGTATTTCAAATGATTCTACACAATCATCATCAAAGACAAAAGGAATATCTTTTTGCAATAAATTAGTCAGAGGCCTAGAGATTTTAGAAAAGTCCTTAATGAACCTCCTATAAAAACCGGCATGACCAAGGAAACTTCTTATACCTTTTATGTCCTTGGGACATGGCATCTGTTCAATAGCATCAACTTTAGCTTTATCAACTTCAATACCTCGGAGATCTTGTGCCCCAAGACAATGCCTTCATTAACCATAAAGTGGCACTTTTCCCAATTCAAGACGAGACTACTGTCTTAGCATCTCTGCAAAACTCGATCAAGGTTGCTCAAGCAATCATCAAAGGAGGATCCATAAACGGAGAAATCATCCATGAATACCTCACAAATCTTTTTCACAAAAGTCAGAGAATATAGCCATAATGCATCTTTGAAAGGTAGCAAGTGCATTACATAAACCAAAAGGCATACGTCTATAAGCAAAAGTACCAAAAGGGCAAGTAAAAGTAGTTTTTGATTGATCCCCCGCTGACACAGGTATTTGAGAGAAACCAGAATAACCATCTAGAAAGCAAAAATGTGTGTGTTTGGATAGTCTTTCTAGCATTTGATCAATAAAAAGTAAAGGGTAATGATCTTTCTTAGTAGCTTTATTTAATTTACGGAAATCAATTACCATCATATAACCTGTAATAATTCTTTGCGGGATCAATTCATCTTTATCATTAGGAACGACAGTAATACCTCCCTTTTTAGGAACACAACGGACAGGGCTTACCCAATCACTATCAGCAACGGGATAAATTATACCTGCCTCAAGGAGATTTAGTATCTCCTTTCTGACCACTTCTTTCAT
Source organism: Triticum dicoccoides (assembly GCF_002162155.2). Classification (NCBI taxonomy): domain Eukaryota; kingdom Viridiplantae; phylum Streptophyta; class Magnoliopsida; order Poales; family Poaceae; genus Triticum; species Triticum dicoccoides. The sequence continues at coordinate 751,983,052 of NC_041383.1, read as the reverse complement.
CTTGGGATTCAGTCGTCGTTGAGGATCTCTAACTGGTTTGGCACCTTCCTCCAATTTAATTTTGTGTTGGCATAAGGTGGGACTAATGCCCTTAAGATCATCCAGAGTATATCCGATAGCAGCACGGTGCTTCTTTAGAGTTTTCAATAATCTTTCTTCTTCTTGTTCTGAAAGGTTAGCACTAATAATAACATGATATATTTTCTTTTCATCAAGATAAGCATACTTAAGATTATCAGGTAATGGTTTGAGCTCAAACACGGGATCACCCTTGGGTGGAGGGGGATCCCCTAGAATTTCAACAAGAAGGTTATGTTTTAGAATAGGTTCCTGTTGAAGGAACACTATCTATTTCCCTTCTTTCCTTCATAAACATATCATTTTCATGGTCTAGCAAATATTGTTCTAACAGATCAGTAGGAGGCACAGAAATAGAAGCAAGACCAATAATCTCATCCTTACTAGGTGATTCTCTATCACGACGTTGTCTATGAAACTTAGCAAAATTAAACTCATGAGACATACCCTCTAAGCCAATTGTGACAGTATCCTTTTCACAATCAATCCTAGCATTAACTGTATTCAAGAAGGGTCTACCAAAAATAATGGGACAAAAGTCATCTTGTGGAGAACTAAGAACAAGAAAATTAGCAGGGTATTTAACCTTCCCACACAAGACTTCAACATCTCTAACAATCCCAATTGGTGAAATAGTATCTCTATTGGCAAGTTTGATAGTAACATCAATACCTTCCAATTCAACGGGTGCAATGTCATGCATAATTTCTTTATATAAGTCATAGGGTATTGCACTAGCACTAGCACCCATATCACATAAGCCATGATAACAATGATCTCCTATTTTAACAGAAATAACAGGCATGCCTACCACAGGTCTATGTATCTTAGTATCTGGTCTAACAATATTAGCAGTCTCACCACAGAAATAAATAACATGCCCATCTAAATCATCATCCAAGAGATATTTAACCATAGAAATACTAGGTTCAACTTTGATTTGCTCAGGAGGTGTATAAGTCCTAGTATTACTCTTACGAACAACAGTCAAAGTTTTAGCATGATCCTTTATCCTAACAGGGAAAGGAGGTTTCTCAACATAAGTAGTAGGAACAATAGGATCACTATAGGTGACAGTCTTTTCTTCAACTGTAATAGGTGCAACTACTTCTACTTCAATGGGAGGATTATATTTAAACCACTTCTCCTTAGGGAGATCAACGTGAGAAGATTCACAGAAAGAAGCTACTATATCAGAGTCAAGTCCATATTTAGCGCTAAATCCACGAAAAAGCATCGGTATCCATAAAAGATTTAACACAATCCAACTTAGGTGTCATACCTGACTCCTTACCATCATTGGAACCCCAATCTTCAGAGTTGCATTTAATTCTTTCTAATAAGTCCCATTTGAATTCAATAGTCTTCAGTATATAAGAACCAGCACAGGAAGTATTGAGCATGTTGCAATCATTGAGAGAAAGACGAGCATAAATTTTTTGAATAATCATTTCTCTGGAGAGCTCATGATTGGGGCATGAATATAACATTGACTTAAGCCTTGCCCAAGCTTGAGAGATGCTTTCTCCTTGGCGAGGCCAGAAATTATATATGTAATTACGATCACGATGAACAAGATGCATAGGATAGAACTTCTCGTGAAATTCTAACTTCAATCATTTATAATTCCAAGATCCCGTATCATCCCATTACCTATACCATGTCAATGCATCTCACTTCAAAGATAAAGGGAATACCTTCCTTTTGACAACATCATCGGGAATACCTGCAAGCTTAAATAATCCACAAACTTCATCCACAAAGATAAGGTGTAAATCGGGATGCAATGTTCCATCTCCTGCAAATGGATTAGCTAGCAGTTTCTCTATCATACCCGAAGGAATCTCAAAGTAAATATTTTCAATAAGTTCAATAGGTTGAGGAGCAACTCTTTGCTCTTCTGGTCGGGGTGAAGATACCCCGAACAAGCCCCTCAAAGGATTAGTTTGCATAGCGACAAATAACAGAAAATTTCAGCACACTATATAAATGTTTCCTTACCAAGTTCCACTCACCAAAGGCGCTTCACTCCCCGGCAACGGCGCCAGAAAAGAGTCTTCATGACCCACAAGTGTAGGGGATCTATCGTAGTCCTTTTGATAAGTAAGAGTGTCGAACCCAACAAGGAGCAAAAGGAAATGATAAGCGGTTTTCAGTAAGGTTTTCTTTGCAAGCACTGAAATTGGAAGTAACAGATAGTTTTGTGATAAGATAAACTGTAACGAATAACAAGCAATGAAAGTAAATAAAGTGCAGCAAGGTGGCCCAATCCTTTTTGTAGCAAAGGATAAGCATGGAAAATTTCTTATAATGAGAAAAGAGCTCCCGAGGACACATGGGAATTATCGTCAAGCTAGTTTTCATCACGCTCATATGATTAGCGTTTGGTACTTTGATAATTTGATATGTGGGTGGACCAGTGCTTGGGTACTGCCCTTACTTGGACAAGCATCCCACTTATGATTAACCCCTATTGCAAGCATCCGCAACTACAAAAAAGTATTAAGGTAAACCTAACCACAACATTAAACATATGGATCCAAATCAGCCCCTAACGAAGCAACACATAAACTAGGGTTTAAGCTTCTGTCACTCTAGCAACCCATCATCTACTTATTACTTCCCAATGCTTTCCTCTAGGCCCAAATAATCGTGAAGTGTCATGTAGTCGACGTTCACATAACACCACTAGAGGAAAGACAACATACATCTCATCAAAATATTGAACGAATACCAAATTCACATGACTACTAATAGCAAGACTTCACCCATGTCCTCAGGAACAAACATAACTACTCACAAAGCATATTCATGTTCAAAATCAGAGGAGTAATAATATGCATTAAGGATCTGAACAAATGATCTTCCACCAAGTAAACCAATTAGCATCAACTACAAGGAGTAATCAACACTACTAGCAACCCACAGGTACCAATTTGTGGTTTGGATACAAGAATGGATACAAGAGATGAACTAGGGTTTTGAGAGGAGATGGTGCTGGTGAAGATGTTGATGGAAATTGACCCTCTCCTGATGGGAGGATCGTTGGTGATGACGATGGTGATGATGTCCCCCTCCCGGAGGGAAGTTTCCCCGGCAGAACAGCTCTGCTGGAGCCCTAGATTGGTTCCGCGAAGGTTCCGCCTCGTGGCGGCGGAGTTTCGTCCCGTAAGCTTGCCCGCAATTTTTTCCAGGGTAAAAGCCTTCATATAGCAGAAGATGGACACCGGAGGGCCACCAGGGGGCCCAGGAGACAGGGGCAAGCCCAGTAGGGGTGGGCGCGCCCCCCACCCTCCTGGCCAGGGTGTGGGCCCCCTGAGGTGTTTCTTCTGCTCAATAATTCTTATTAATTCCAAAAATAAGTTTCATGGAGTTTCAGGATTTTTGGAGCAGTGCAGAATAGGTTTCCAATGTTTGCTCGTTTTCCCAGCCAGAATTCCAGCTGCCGGCATTCCCCCTCTTCATGGTAAACCTTGTAAAATAAGAGAGAATAGCCATACGTATTGAGATATAATGTGTAATAACAACCCATAATGCAATAAATATTGATATAAAAGCATGATGCAAAATGGACGTATCATGGGGCGACGGGGCGGCGGGACGACGGGGCGGGGATGGCCGGTGGCGGCGACAGAGGAGAGGTGGGCGCACGGGAGGGAGAGAGAGAAAGAGAGAGGAGGGAGACGGCTCAGCCCGTTAAGTGGGCCTTCTTTGTCGTCTGTTAGCAGACGGCAACGAGGGCCACCGTTAGGGCTGGCCCACGTCTCCTCTTTGCCGTCCGCAAGCAGACGACAAAGGACTAACATTGTCGTCGGCCAGCAGACGGCAAAGTAATCACCACTTTTGCCGTCCGCTAGCTGACGGCAAAGAATCTGACCTAGCCATGCCGTGCCCTGTGGGGCCCACCTGGCTCTTTGCTGTCCGCCTTCTAGCTCTTTGCTGTCAGCTGGCCGACGGCAAATAGAATTTTTGCCACCTGCACTTTCTTTGCCGTCCGCTTTGTGGAAGCGGACGACAAAGAGCCTCTTTGCCGTCAGCTGGCCGACGGCAAAGACTTGACGGACGGCAAAATGCCAGATTCCAGTAGTGTTGGATGCGATGAAGACTTTGCTTCACACACAGTTGCTCAGACATGGCTTGCGGGATATGTTCCCATCCAAACCAGGCACGAGTTCCTGTGAGTCTGGTGGTACGTGACTTGTAGTGGTAGCCTCTGCAAGTGGGGGCGGCAGCATTCGAGGACTTCTTTGTTGGTGGTGCTCTTTAAGTACCGAGTCATGATTTTTAGGGTGAAAACCCAAAGTCTAGCTTTTATTGGTTGTGCCTGGTAGTGACCTGGTTGAAGGCATTGTTTTGGGAACGCGGTCTTTCTTCAGGGTCAAAAATCTTAATCGGGTAATGATAACGCTTGTGCATTGTTTTCTTCTTGGAGGCGTTGCTTTTAGAGAACCTTCTTTGTTGTCCGGGGTGCTATCTTTGGTGGTGGTTAGAGTGCTACTATTGCGGGTGATTGATCACCATGGCAGGGTCTTTTTTTCCTTTTCATTTTCTTTTTTGGCTATGTGCATCCTTAATATTTTTAGACATCTTTTTGCTGCAGAGACCGGATGTAATTGATACGTGTTTGATATTAATATGTTCCCCTTAAAAAAGGCTCGGGCTGTTTGCAGTTTTGCTATAGCTGGTTAGTGGGCCATCGTGCTCTGGTGCAGGCCTGCTAGCTTTGATTCATGTGTCCTTCATTTTTTTGAGGTGAATGTGTGTCCTTAATTAGGGCCAAATCCTATTTGGCGCCTGTAGCGCCCGATACAGTTATTTGCACAAACAGGCGCACCCCCTCCCTTCCTTCGCTACTAACGGGCCGACCCATCTCCCCCTTTCGTTATATGTTTATAAGGCAAAGAAGAGCGCTCGAAAGAACCGAACCTACGACCTACAACATAGGGGGGAGACACAATAAGCACCACACCACCTTTCCCACTTTTGATCAGTTGCATCTTTTCTATCCTTTCCTCTTCCGTCTTTCCTTTTTCGCTTTTTCAATTTTTCTTTTTCAAATACGAGAATTTTTCTTCTTCTTCATTTTTTCTGCAAAATATATGAACATTTTTTTCAAATTCAATGAACTTTTTTCATATTTGATGAACTTTTTTCGAATTTGATGAACTTTTTCAAAATCGATGAACCTTTTTCAAATTTGATAAACAGTTTTGAAATCCGATGAATGTTTTTTTGAATTCGATGAACTTTTTTTTCAATTTCGATGAACTTTTCTCATAATCAATGAACAGTTTTCGAATTCGATGAACTTTTCTCAAATCTGATGAACCTTTTTCAAGTACGATGATTTTTTTGAATTCGATGAACTTTTTTCAAGTTCGATGAATTTTTTCAAATTTTGATGAACATGTTTCCAAATTTGATGAACAGTTTTCAAATTCGATGAACTTCTTTTTGAATTCTATGAACCTTTTCAAATTCGATGAACCTTTCTCAAATTCGATGAACACTTTTCCAATTAGATTAACTTTTTTTTCAAATTTGATGAACTTTTTTTGAAATCGACGAACTTTTTTCTACGAAAGAGTACATACTGTAGCAAACCGGCTGGTTTCTTTTCCTAAGAAAATTAGTACATACTTTATCAATTTTTGGCGAGAGAAAAAAGAAAGAAACAAGCAATTGAGCGGGCGAGTGGGTGACTAGCGAGCGAGCGGCGAGGGCTAGCGAGCGAGCAGCGGGGCCAGCGATCGTTGTTGGGCCAGGCCCAGGCAAGCAACGCAGCGGGCGCTGGTTCGCCAAACTGGCGTTGAAGGCGCCAAGGAGGAGCTCTCTTAATTAAGCTAATGCATCTGGGGGCTTCTACTGGGCACTTTAAGTGCCAGCGAGCAAAACCGGTACGCCTTCATCGGCCGGCCCAATATGAAGGAGAACGCTTCGATGCGCCAGCGAGCGAAACAGGTCGTGGTGGAATTAACCGCTCGATGGGCAATAGTATTCCTCTTATCGCGGTTGACCAGATGCAGTTGACCGGTCTGACAAATTGACTATTGACTATTTAAAAAAATAAATGTTTTACTTGAAAATCAGGAATTTAAAATATGATTGAAAAAAGTTCAGTGGTTAAAAACTTTGACGAATTTGAAAGAAAAAAAAAATCAAAAAAATCAAAAAATCATCGATCTTCAAATAAGTTCATTGATTTCAAAAAATTCATTCGATTTGAAAAAGTTCATCTATTTTACAAAAAAGTTCATTGATTTTTAAAAAAAGTTCATCAATATTTTTAAAATCATCAATTTTGGAAAAAGTTCATTGATTTGAAAAAAGTTCATTGATTTTTTTTAAAAGTTCATCAGATAAGAAGAAAGAAATCCGTTCCAAAGAAAAAAAGAGAAAATGATAGAAAAAA
>NC_041383.1:751956407-751976273 GCF_002162155.2 Triticum dicoccoides | reverse complement strand
TGCAGCAACATACGAATACCACGAGAACCCAAGTTCTAATCACACGCGGCGCGCTCGTGAGCAGTTTTTTTGTGGCATTAAAAACAGTGGAAAAAAAAGAAAAAAATGGCCGGCCCAGCTTGGAGGGCTTCAGGCGCCCGTTTTCTGATGCAGAGTATCGGATGCCTGAAGCGGCAAATAAGATAGGAATTTCCTATCGAACGCATACTGCATCAAGCTATCGAGGTATCAGGGGGAAATCGGCTATCGTTCGACTGGGCCGGCCAGTTTAACCGTTTCAACATCCCCGGTTTTGGGAACCTTCTAGAGGTTTCCAGCCGGTTTTTTCTGGTTCTGGGAAACTTCTAGAAGGTTCTGAACCATTTTTTCCTTGTTCATTTTTTTCGTTTCTTTTTTTTCCTGTTTGTTTTTTCTTTTTTCCTTGTTTTGTTTCCTTTTCTTTGTTTTTTCCTTCTATATTTTTTCTTTTTTTCATTCTCTGTTAGTTTTTTCCTTTGTTCTGCTTTTTTCATTAAAATGTTCAAAATTTGTTCTTATTTCTAAAAATTGTTCAGAAGTTTCAAATATTAGTTCTCAAAATTAAAAAAATGTTCTTGTTTTTGCAAAAAATGTTTAGAAAATGAAAAATAAAAAATGTGCAAAATATTTGAAATTTTTTTGCCTTTCCAACAAGTCTTAGGATTTTTCAAATAAAAGATTACGTTTTTTTAAAAAAATGTTCGTGTTTCAAAAAAATTGTTCAATTTTTTTAAAAAATGTTTTGGATTTCAAATTTTTTGTTCACGTATTCAAAAAAGTTTGTTCTTTAAAATTTGTTCGGGATTTTCAAAATTGTTCTCCATTTCAAAATTTGTTCTCAAATTCCAAAAATGTTTGTGCTTTAGAAAATTGTTCACAAATTCTGAGAAGGTTCACATTTTAAAAAAATGTTTGGGAAATTCAAAATTAGTTCGTGATATCATAAATTGTTCCCTTTTGTCAAAACAAAATCGTGCGTTCAAAAATTTAACTAAAATTTGGAAAATGGTAAAGGATTTTTTTTCAAACAGTGTTAAGTCTTATACTTGTGTTAGTTCTTCTAGTTTTTCGCTATATATTGGTTCACTAAGCTCTTGCATCGTAGTGGCTAGTACCTAGCGAGCACAAGTAGGCTGTCCGGAGTTCGATTCCAAGTTGTCGCAACCTACCTTTTAGCGATTTTTTTTCCATTTGGTTTTTTGCAGCGCACTGCAATGGGCCGGCCCAATCGATGCACAGCGAGCAATGTGCCTGTGCGAAAGTGCGGAAATTTGACGCAAAATGCGTCACATAGGAACTCCCAATAAGATATGCCACTGCATAGCTACAACTGTACTCTGCTTTCCGTCGGCGTCCATGACCTAGCGAGCGGCGGTGGCGGCGGAGTCCACCGTTTCCTCCGGCCATTAGTTCGCCGGAGTCCACCAATTCCTCGCATTCTGCCTGCTCTCCCCGGTAGAGCGGGAGTCTCTGAGGGCCCAAGGAGGTGCGGGGTGAGCTTGTATGGCGGAACCACCGGCGACAGGGGGAGGAAGTGGGGGTGCGAAGGAAGACAAGGAGAGGATGGCGGCGCAGTCCGTCCCTGTGGTCGAAGAGGAGAACCACCTGGGAGACGGTGGTAAGAAGGGGGCCGCAGGGAGTGGAGGTGGAAGCCAGGGGCGGGAGGGAGCAAAGGGGGAGTACCATGCTTGGGGACCTCCCGCAAGTCTTCAGGATAGATTTGAAGGTCTGCACCTGCGTGGAGAGGAGGAAGTTGAACTCGATTTCAGTGCTGAATTTGAAGATCTAGTCAAGGACATTAGGTGGCTGGCGATATTCAGAGTTCATACAACTCGTCAGTTCAGCCATTCAGCTCTGTACAACGCGATGCGCACGGCATGGTCGTCGGCCCAACAAGTTATCTTCAAACCAAAGGGTCTCAACCTGTTCATTGCACAATTTAGTTGTTTGGGGGATTGGAAGAGGGTGATGGACGGTGGCCCCTGGTTGTTTAGGAACGCGACTGTTTTGATCCAGGAATACGACGGGTTTAGCAATGTTAATGACTACAAGCTGGATAAGATCCCAGTTTGGACAAGAATTGAAGGGGTGCCGGAGGGTTTGATGCGGAAGAAAGAGCTAGCAGAGAAGGTAGCCCGCAAGGTGGGAGAACCGCCAATAACGGTGGTAGTGAATGAAGGCTTCATCAACACCTCTAAATTTCTTAGGGCCAGAGTGTTTCTTGATGTTCATGTGCCTCTGGTCAGGTTTGTGCCCATAACCTTGAAGGAGAGGAAAAAGTACCCAGTTTACTATGAAAAGCTTCCCGACTTTTGCTACTTTTGTGGCCTGATGGGGCACCAAGTGGAGGAGTGCGGGGATGGAGTTCACGATCCTACTGCTTGTGAATGGGGAGACTGGCTTCTGTGGAACTTTGAAAATACTATGCCAAAACAGAATGGGGGGAGAGGAGGCAGAGGTGGGGGAGATAGGGGAGGAAGTGTGTCAGGAGGTAGAGGAGGTTGGGGTCGAGGGAGCATGGCTCGTGGAAGCACCAAAAGTGATAGAAATGAGGCCACTGAAATGGAGTATAGTACTCAAGATGTTAGATATCGTACTGACCCAGGATAGCATGGAGCAAGGAAAAGGTTGGTTGGCCCGGATGGCATGGTCAATGGGAACGGTGCTAATGCAGTTCCTATTATGCCGGGCACTGTTGCTGGAAAAATTCTTCAGATTGAGGCAGCTCCAGTAGTGAATGACGCAAATGCAGGGACCCCTGGCAAGCAACCTATTGTAAAGAGGCGTAGGCAGGGAGATGATGGAGCTGATGGTGAAGTGGATCCTATACTGAGGCGGCATCCCACATGGATGGCCGCCAAACCCAATGAGAACTTTGTGCTGGAACTGTCGTGGGATTGGCGACCCCGCGACTGTTTGTGAGCTCCGGGAGCTCATACAGGAGTGTGCGCCGTCGGTGGTTTGTATTGTGGAAACACAGTTATCAAAATAGCGCGTGGAAGGCCTGACGGCGATGTTAGGTTTTTGAAGGTGGTTTTGCGGTGGCTAGTAGCGGGAGGAGTGGAGGCTTGGGTGTTTTCTGGAGGCATGGTTTGGACTTTAGAGTCAAGAACTTCTCAAGGTATCATATTGATGCTTGGGTAGCCGAACCGGGAAAGGAAGATTGGAGGCTAACGTGCTTCTATGGAGAGGCCAACAGATCACTTAGGCAAAATACTTGGAACACAATGGCTAGACTGTGAGGTGAATCAACCCTTCCATGGTTATGTATCGGGGATTTCAATGAAATTTTGAGAAGAGAAGAACAATTGGGGCCGAACGAGCGGGACACTGCTCAAATGGAGGGATTTAGAGAGGCTGTGGATGTATGCGGTCTGGTTGATATTGGCTATGTGGGGCTTGACTGGACATTCGAAAAGAAGGTTCATGGGGGACAATTCTGTCGTGTACGCCTTGACAGGGCACTTGCATTGCCAGACTGGAGTGCCATGTTCCCCTTTGCAACTCTTCGTCATCTTCAAGCAGCGAAGTCGGATCACTCTTCGATTGTTTTAGGTAATGATCTTGATGATGAAAACAACCGCATTGCAATAAAAAAACCTTTCCGTTATGAGCGCATGTGGGAGACCCACGATGATTTTTTCCCTCCGATTGATTGCTTGTGGTCAGGGAAAAAGGAGAGACACTTCAGGAACTAAAATCGAAGTTGGAATAGCTTGCTGATTCCCTGGCAAGATGGGGATCCAGAACCTTTGGGTATGTTCGAGCTGAACTTAGAACTCTGAAGTGGCAGTTAGCTGAGCTGAGAGCTGATTCTTCGAGAAGTGGACCATCACATGAGGAGATTATAGTGCATGAAAGGATAGTGGAGCTGAACTTCCGGGAAGAAATCATGTGGAGGCAACGTTCCCGTATCCAATGGCTCGCTAAGGGTGATGGTAATACACATTTTTTTCACCAGAAAGCAACAATGAGAAAGAGGAGAAACCGTATATCTCGGCTAACAAGGGAAGATGGTACAATTTGTTTTGATGGGGAGGAGATCAGAGGTATGGCAAGAGAATTTTATAAAAATTCATATGCTTCAGAGGGCACTATAGGCATGGAGGAGGTGTTGCCACACATACCCAGAAAGGTGGATGAGGAGATGAATGATATGCTATGCGCCCCATACAAAGATTCGGAAGTCAAGGAAGCCCTTTTTCAAATGTTCCCAACCAAAGCACCGGGCCCTGATGGCTTCCCGGTGCATTTCTTTCAGAAAAATTGGGGTGTTTGTGGGGAGGAAGTAACCAAGGTAGTACTAAGAGTGCTTAATGGGGAAGAGTCTCCGGAGGTGGTTAACAGGACGTTTATCGTTATGATCCCTAAGGTATTGAATCCAACCACCTTATCACAGTTTCGACCGATTAGCCTGTGCAATGTGATTTTCAAAATCATATCAAAAGTTTAGTCCAATCGGTTGAAGAGGATTTTACCATAGATTATTTCACATGAGCAATCAGCGTTCGTACCGGGGCGATTGATCAACGACAATATCATAGCAGCTTACGAGTGTTTACATTTTATGAAACGCTCAAGAAGTAAGAAGAATTCGCATTGCGTGTTAAAACTGGACATGATGAAGGCGTATGATCGCGTTGAGTGGAGGTACTTAGAAGCATTTTTGGAGAAGCTTGGTTTCAGACGCTCTTGGGTGATGAAAATCATGGCGTGCGTATCAATGGTTTCTTTCTTGGTGCTTGTTAATGGTAACAGAACAGAGGAGTTTATACCAACCCGAGGAATCAAGCAGGGAGATCCAATCTCCCCATATTTATTTCTTCTGGCTGCGGAGGGTCTATCTTGCTTATTAAGGTCGAGGAGTAGCAATGAGCATGTGAGGGGCGTGGTGATTGCCCCAACCGCCCCTCCGGTTAATCATCTTTTATTCGCTGATGATTGTCTTCTTATGTTTAAGGCTAATACCGAGGGAGCAATTGTTATGAGAGACACCATTCAACAATATTGTGATGCATCGGGATAATGAATCAACCTTTCAAAATCAAGCATTTTCTTTGGTAAGGGTTGTCCGGAAGAGACTAGGAATGTGGTGAAAGGCATCCTCGAGGTCACCAATGAATCTCTTTCTGAGAAATATTTAGGGCTGCTGACCGAGGTTGGCAAGTCAACGAACGGGGCCTTCAAGTACATTAAAGACAGATTATGGGGTAAGATTCAAGGGTGGATTGAAAAGTGCTTGGCGGCTGCTGGAAAGGAGGTGCTCATAAAGTCCGTTGCCCAGGCCATATCCACCTTCTCAATGTCATGTTTTCTGTTTCCAAGAGGGCTGTGTCCAAACATTGATACTATGATTAGATAATTTTATTGGGGAAGCAAGGACGGAGAAAGAAAAGCTGCCTGGGTATCATGGGATGCCCTTAAAATGCCTAAATACAGGGGTGGATTAGACTTTCGTGATACTCACTTGTTCAATCTTGCAATGGTAGCAAAATAGGCTTGGCGCCTCACTCAAGACACGAGTTCCTTGAGTGCCCGCCTATTGAAAGCAGTTTACTATCCTTCCTGTGATGTACTTGATGCTGTTTTGGGGAATCATCCATCTAAAATTTGGCGAGCTATATGGAAGGGAAAGAAGTTCTCAAGCAGGGGCTTGTGAGGAGAATTGGTGATGGCAGGTCCACTAGTATATGGAATCATAACTGGATCTCGAGAGACCACATGCTGCGTACAGTACATCCTAGGTCTCCAAATCTGCCGGAGTTGGTGTATGAGCTTATTAATGGAGTTGAGAGGTGTTGGAACGGGCGACAGTCTTGCATCATCTGCAGCCCATTGATGCCTGTGAGATCCTAAATATTCCCCTAGCAACTATCCCTTCCGAGGATTGCTGGGCGTGGCAGTATGAACGAAATGGTCATTTTTCAGTAAGATCATGTTACCGCATGCTCAAGGAGACAAAACAGAGGAGAGAGGACTGGCTAAACGGGAATGGAAGGAACTCGGATTACCAATCAAACAAGAAACAGTGGTGTAGGCTTTGGGGTGCAAAAATTCCAGCCAAACTGAAAAACTTTGTGTGGAGGCTCTCCCATAACTCTATACCGACAGAGGGAGTCAGACATCACACACACATGACAGAAAATGATGTTTGCAAAATATGCAATGGTGCTGTGGATAGCTGGAAGCATGCGTTGATAGAATGTCAAATGGCGAAGTGTGTTTGGGCCATGGTTGATGAGGAGTTAGTCCAGCATATGGTAACGATTACCACTGATGATGCTCGATTATGGCTAGTGGAGCTACAAGGTACATCGAACGAAGAATAATTCATCAAGGCAGTGGCCATGCTGTGGTCGATATGGTGGGTGTGCAGGAAGGCCATACATGAAGAGCAGTACCAATCACCCCATTCAACACTTTGCTTCATAAATAGATTTATTGAGGATCTGTCTTTTATCCCTCAAAAGAAGCATTCTGTGCAACAGGTTAGCTCAAGAGCCAATGTACAGGCAAAGAAATGGCTACCTCCCAGGTACGGTTGGGCGAAGGTGAATGTTGATGCTGCAATTTCTCGAAATGCCGAGAGGGGAGCTGTGGCTGCTGTTTGCTGTGACTACACTGGCCTTTTCGTGGGAGCATCAACGTTGGTGGTGGACAACCTGCATCCGGAAACCCTGGAGGCGATGGCCAGCAATGAGGGTCTCTCGTTGGCCCTCGATCTCAACATACAGAACGTCCAGATTAGCACAGACTGTGTGGCTACTGTCAATCACATCGGAGAACCTTTTCTAGGTCCAAGTAAAGTTATCGTGGAGGAGATCAAGATGAAGCTTCAGATGTTTCCGGAATTTGAAGTCATCCACGAGAGACGTGATCATAATTTCGAAGCGCATATGCTTGCGAAAGCTGCTACTACTTTAGGCCCGGGACGCCATCTTTGGCTAACGGGAACCCCAAACATAATTTGTATTCCTATGACTGTTGAGTTTTAATATAGCAGCTTTCAGCCCTCAAAAAAAAAAAAACATATGCCACTGCATTCTACTGCCTGTCATAGGCAGCCACGCATAAACTTGAAACATTAAAAAGTACAGTACGCATTACATCAGACCACGCATCCATCTACGCCGGCGGCGCTGGCCCGAAGGCCGGGCCGCAAACGGTGATGCAATGTAGCTGTGCCTCCTCGCACGCAACGGCGCAGTCCGGCAGCTGTCCAGCGGCCTTCGTGGAGCACCCGCTGGTGCACTCAACGGCACCCGTCGCACACCCCATCACGCAGGAGACGAGGGAGTTGACGTTGGCCCGCCCATCGCCAGCATCCGCGCCGCCGGCGGCTGCTGCTCCCGCCATGAGGAGGAGTATCACCGAGGCGCTGGTGAACGGTGAAGCCATCCTGTCCTGTGCGTCGATTTTTCGTGTGGCGTGGCTAGAGTTTCAGACTACTTACACTTTGTGGTGCGACGGGCCACGGCTTCGGAGGGAGAATTTATAGAGCAGCTGATTGAGTTCGTGCGTTCCGGCAAGCGCGGTCGCATGCAAGAAGTGTGACGCCGGCTTTGGCGCCATCATGCAAAGGAACTAAATCGTGATCATCACTTGCTACATATTTTTGGTAACCTACACTATAGAAATAGTGTGTCTTTTATCATTTATCTAGGAATTCCACATGCTGTTAAATAGTGTCCTTTTGATGCGATCACACAATTTTACACTCAGGTTTTTGTCACACATGTTTGAAGGTTGCAACGATCAAAGTTGTATGACCCTGTGGTATGAACTGTGTAATCATTATGTAAATATAATGTATACTATATTATGCCATTTTTGCATCCGATGTGAATATATTTGCACAGAGATTGATTGGTTGTACCATAGGCAAACAAATGGGTTGTTCCAAAACGTTTGAGTCAATGCAAATTTCTTGTAAATGTCGTGCAAGGAAATATTAGGATTATTTAATAAGAATAATCAAAGAAATCAAACAACTTAAAGTAAAAGAAAAAGAAAAAGAAAAATATCGCTAATAAGAGGGCAACCACATTGCTCCGATTGTGTTCACCACGGGAGGTCTTCTTGCAAGACACATGTCTGGACCGCTTGAGGGGAAGAGTGTTGGTAGTTGAATAAAATATAATGTTGTTACTAAGAAATTTCTAAATTTTCTTAAAGATTTTAATCTTCTCTTCACATACTTTGAACTACTTATTTTGAAAATTTTGGTTTCATTGTCACACATCATGAGGATAACCGGTATTGGTTTCAATCGTCGGCAAGTCTATCAAGAGCTCACAAGATGCCATTCCAATTTGACAATAGTTGTAGCAAATGTGTGAGTTATGATTCCATTGTTGACCTTGTTAAGAAGGTCTCCTTACAAGACCTACATTAAACAACCCCACATCCAAGATTGTTTTTTTTTCTTCAGTTGTGAACTTCATCGCATTAACATCATAAAATTCAGTTTTAGTGATTATAAGTACCATTGGATATCCAACATAGTGAATGACATAACTCAATGCCATTTTTAGATAGAGCATAACTCTCTCAAGAGCAGGTCAATGATCATCCCCTGGGTGGTGAAAAAGTTATACATGATGATTCACAATCTCTCATACTTTTCCTGGGAGCTAAAATTATTTTTGATAAAGGGTGCTTTTGCAAGGTTGCATTACCTAGCCACCTATCCTTCCAACTTCTAATCCCGGGGGCATTCTTAATAGTTAAATATCCAAACTGAAACAAATTCATCTTCATACAGTTGTCCCAAAATACGAAGCCCCGAGTTTCCATTTAACCTGAGAGATAGCTTTAGATCGACTTATTACGTTGCCGATCTTGCCATACTCCGTCCGCAGTGAGAATCTTGAATAGACATTTCCTGAGAAGAGTGTGTTCTTGACCTCGAGGCCATGTATCCCTAGACCACCCCGCTCTTTTGGATGATGGATCACATCCCATTTGCCCAGTCTATTCCTTTTCTTTCCAGGGTCACTTTGCTGGAAAAAAAATGGAAATGCGTGTAATAGTCCAACAAACCCCTTACGATATCTAACATTGTCTCTTGAGAAGTCGCATGTAATTTTCTCATGATATTTGTGGCATTATGATATGCCAAAATAAATTAGTATTGCAACAATTTATGCAATTTCTTAGCACTAACTCTGCATCATTAGCATTATTCTGGTAAACCTCCAAGTTCTACCTAATATACTAGAACATGTCTTGCTTTGATGGATCAGTTACATTAGAGGGTTCTCTACAAACCTAGCAGGGTTAGGATCAAAAGGCAGAATGTTAAAATCATGACATGCTAACTTCTTAGAGGCTCTCACATGAAGCTAGATTGCAACTTTTATTTTTCTCCATCACTTCCACGCATGGATTCAATATGGTGTTTGTTCTAGCTTTACCATGAATAATTTTTCCTGATAGGGTTCTCGTACACTTTAGACTCACCCAAATGGCCTCGGGATAAGGAAGGTTCCTAAAGGATACATAAATTTGGCTGACAGTGCAGTATGCTCTTGATAAATGCTGTTGGCTAAGGGAATATAACCCGCACAAACCGGTATAAGTTACATTCCTCTCAATTGTACGAGGTTTATTGCATATGTTGTGGTGTAGGCATGTAAACTTTTGATATCTCTGGCACAAAAATCTGCCAAAATGTTACTACACGACAGTAATTTTGTTTGAATCCTGAGAATGAAATTCCCAACATTCACTACAAGAAATATGTCAACTAGTGACCTTCTGTCAGTGACCCTAGAAGAATTGGTCATAGATCTATGACCATTTGAGACCAATTGGTCAAAAGCTGTTCGGGAGGCTCCAAACCCTAAACCATTGCGACCATTTTGGTCAGAAATGTCGTAATTTCCT
The DNA here is from genome assembly GCF_002162155.2 of Triticum dicoccoides. Taxonomy (NCBI): domain Eukaryota; kingdom Viridiplantae; phylum Streptophyta; class Magnoliopsida; order Poales; family Poaceae; genus Triticum; species Triticum dicoccoides. The sequence continues at coordinate 751,966,367 of NC_041383.1, read as the reverse complement.
TACATGAAATGGTCATAAAGCAAACAGTGTTGGTCCGCTGCCTTATTTCTAATTGTTAACGACCAATATAGATGGTCATAGCCTTGTAGATTGTGGTGGGTTGTGATGACTAGGCGCCATCTCATCAGTTTTGCCTATGTGTCATGACCATGTGTCAGTTTTTGCCCTAGGTTGTGAAGCAACCTATATTTCTGTTATTCCAAAAATTCCCAAAAAATTCTCATAAATTGTTTGGATCATATCTTCATCAAATATGTCAAAACCATTCCTTGCCTAGTTCAAAAATAACTCAACAATATTCATTTTTCTATTCTGTTCAGAGCAGCACTTTGTGAAGGAAGTACCACTTTGGCATGTCCAAATGGTATCCATTTTCTACAGTGCTTTCCTATGCCCAAATAACCATCCTCCACCAAATGCCAGCTCAATCCATTCATTATTTTGAGCCCATCTTCAACATTCGTATTTATGTCCAGTGTGGTACTTTGCAAAGCAAGTACCACCTAGGGTCCTCCTTTTGAGCTGAAAATTTGTGAAGATGGTCTTCTTAGTAACTGATCATCCTCAGCCAAAGCTCACACACATTAGCCATGTGCATTTCCCATACCGCTAATCAAACACTTGGCTGCTTATTCATGTTTGAGTATCGATGGGCCTCCTTGTGAGAATCTTATGTTGTGATTTTCTTCCTAGCACCTACCTGGGGAGTGACCAACCCACTAGACATGCCTAGGCCACCCAGAACACATGGCAACGCCACAGTCACGCGGTGACCATGCGGCGGGCATGCTAGTTTACGCGCTCTAGAGTTGGAGCCCTCGGCCACCGTCCAAACCTCGAGGTATCGCCACCAAACCATGTATTTATGATTAAATAGGTACTTATGTAACTATAAATGAACTTCGGAAAAAATAAATAGCAAACTATGAGGCAGCTGCAGTTCAAATTTGACCCGCTTCTAATTGAATCGGCGGAAATTTGTCTTTTTCATGAGAGGTGGATAAAAACTTTTTACACCCAACCATTTTGTCAATTGTGCATTAAATATGCCCTAGTATTTTATAAAATTGATTTGGTCCAATTTTGCAACTATTATTTGGGAGGCCCTTCACAAAGAAACCTCCTTTTGGGCACTCGAAAAATGGAAAATAGTTTTTTCGTCCAAAGAAAATGAAAACTTCCTTGGACAACATTTTTTGCCATTCCAATATGCACCCTTGTGCATAATATGAGATTATTTGAACAAACTATGCCATGAATGTGGCCATAAGATTGATCATTTGGCTTGAAAGCCATTGATCTCCACACGTGATAGCTCGTTTCTGAGAACATTTTTTTAAATAATTGCTGTATTACAAGTTTGTTACTTTTCCTAGGAACTTGGCCACATATAATGACACAATGCGAAGGTTTCCCAATTTTTTAATTTTTTTTAATTTTTTATGCCCATTTCAAAATGCGGTCAAAACGGCGGGAATGACCGTTCCTAGCTAGTGGTTGAATCTTGGAATTTTTTGGTGTTTCTCTGATGAAATAGATACTCATGTACCTAGAAATTATTTTTGGAAAAAATAAAGAGCAAACTACAAGGCAACTACAGTTCAAATTTGACATGCTTCCAACTGAATCAGCGGAAATTTGTTTTTTTCACGAGAGGTGGATCAAAACTTTTTACACCCAACCATTTGGTCAATTGTGCATTAAATATGGACTAGTATTTTAGAAAAATGATTTGGTCCAATTTTGCAACAATTATTTGGGAGGTCCTTCACAAAAAACCTCCTTTTGGGCACTCGAAAAATGGAAAATGGTTTTTCGTCCAAAGAAAATGAAAACTTCCTTGGGAAACATTGTTTGCCATTCCAATATGCACCCTTTTGCACAATATGAGATCATTTGAACAAACTATGCCATGAATGTGGCCATAAAATTGATCATTTGACTTGAAAAGCCATTGATCCCCACACGTGATAGCTCGTTTCTAAGAATATTTTTTTAAATAATTACCGTATTACAAGTTTGTTATTTTTCCTGGGAACTTGGCCACATATAATGACACAATGCGAAGGTTTCCCAATTTTTTGATTTTTTTTGAATTTTTTTATACCCGTTTCAAAATGCGGTCAAAACGGCGGGAATGACCGTTCCTAGCTAGTGGTTGAATCTTGGATTTTTTTTGGTGTTTCTCTGATTAAATAGATACTTATGTACCTAGAAATGATTTTTGGAAAAAATAAAGAGCAAACTACAAGGCAGCTACAGTTCAAATTTGACCTGCTTCCACCTAAATCGGCAAAAATTTGTCTTTTTCACGAGAGGTGGATCAAAACTTTTTACACCCAACCATTTGGTCAATTGTGCATTAAATATGGCCTAGTATTTTTGAAAAATTATTTGGTCCAATTTTGCAACAATTATTTGGTAGGTTCTTCACAAAAAAACCTCCTTTTGGGCACTCGAAAAATGGAAAATGGTTTTTTCGTCCAAAGAAAAATGAAAACTTCCTTACGCAATATTGTTTGCCATTCCAATATGCACCATTGTGCATAATATGATATCATTTGAACAAACTATGCCATGAATGTGGCCATAAGATTTCTCATGAATCTTCACACATGATAGCTCATTTCTGAGAACACTTTTTTAAAAGAATTTCCGTATTACAAGTTTATTATTTTTCCTGGTAACTTGATCACATATAATGACACAATGCGAAGGTTTTCCAATTTTTTAATTTCTTTTGAATTTTTTATGCCCGTTTCAAAATGCGATCAAAACGGCGGGCTTGACCGTTCCTGGCTAGTAGTTGGATCTTGGAATTTTTTTGGTGTTTCTCTGATTAAATAGATAGTTTTGTACCTAGAAATAACTTTTGGAAAAAATAAAGAGCAAACTACGAGGCAGCCGCAGTTTAAATTTGACCCGCTTCCTGCTGAATCAGTGGAAATTTGTCTTTTTCACCAGAGGTGGATCAAAACTTTTTACACCCAACCATTTGGTCAATTGTGCATTAAATATGGCCTAGTATTTTATAAAAATGATTTGGTCCAATTTTACAACAATTATTTGATAGGTCCTACACAAAAAACCTCATTTGGGGCACTCAAAAAATGGAAAATGATTTTTTGTGCAAAGAATATAAAAAATCCCTTTGTCGATACTGTTTACTATTCCAAGATGTAAACTTTTGCAGAGTATAAAGAAAAACTCATTTTGAACAAATATAAAGAATATAAAGAATATCATTTGAACAAATATTTGGTAGGTCTTTTACAAAAAAGAACTCATTTTGGGCACTAAAAATGGAAAATGATTTTTTCGTGACCTATTTAGAAGGTCATAAAGTCTTCAAATTGTTTGTTGCATTCTGATTGGTCTATAGGCATATCACGCGGATCATGCATCAAACACCGTCGGATGCTCCGGGATCCAACGGCGGACCTCATCCCCTCACCCTCTCACCCACGTAGCCCTCTCACCCCCTCACCCACGCAGCCCCCATGCCCCCACTCCCCACCGTTCCAACCCTTCTCTCCCGCTTGCCAAACCCTAGCCGCCACCGCCCCCGCACCATGGCCGTCGACGGCGAGGAGCCCGAATCCCCACGCCTCCCAAGCGCCCGAAACCCTAGCCCGTTGTGCAGCCATGGCGATCGAGCTCTGAATCCGTGGGCTGGAGGTGCAGCATCAGATCCGGTCCAGGGCGCCGCCATCATGCAGCAGCACCACCAGCTGGACCAGTGGCTTGCTGGCGGCGTGGGCGGGGTGCACGCATCCTCCAGCACCATCCGCAACTGTCTCTCGTCACTAGGGTTTCACCCGACGTGGTCCGGCGACTCAGGTGCGTCCCTCCACTCCATCTCCTCCTCTTCACATCCGCCCGTCACTTCCTCACCTTGTGTTCTCTCCCTCCCAGATCCAAGATGCCGTCCTTGCTCGAGCACCGGGACACCATGGGCGGGATGGCCTCTTCCTCCCCTGCCCCGACGCCATGGAGTGGATAGATCTGGCCGTTGGCCGTGAGCCCAGGCACCTCCTTGCGGCCGCATCGCCGGGATCTGGCCCGCGAGGATCCAGGCCGCCCACACCCGGTCCCATATGTCGATGCTTCGGATCCGCACCGCCCGCGCTCCTCGATCTCGAGCTCCGCCCCGCCCGTGTGTCGCCGCTCCTGGCCTGGGCCCGAGCAGGAGCAGCAACTCATCCCGCTGCCCTCGCCCAAGCCGGCCCAGTCTCCGGCCTTCTCCCGCCCCACCGGCCGCCGCTCCCCGACCTCACGCTCCTCTCCACCTCCTGCTCGGTCACCGCCCTGTTGCGCCGCCGCTCCGCCCCGAGGTCCTCCATCCCTCCCTCCCTCCGCGCCCACCCCTTCTCCTCTCTCCGTCCCACTCTACAATTCTTCCATCTGCTAGCTGCCACCCGACCTGACCCGACCCCAGTGATGAATGAAATGGGATAGCTCGTGCTAGGGATTCTATCATCTGCTAGGTAGCAGAACACCTTGTCCCGCGGATTTACTTACTAGATGGGAAACGGCCAGACCATGCCTGCAAATCTGTCCTATGCGCGTGCTGCTAAGGTTTGGGTTCTAGCAAGTAGGCCGGCGATTTTCTTTCTTTCTTTTTAATAAAACGCTGAAACAGAGCTCAAGAAAATATGCATCATGGTATAGCCATGAAGCGACAGTCTGTATGCTGTTAAGTGTATGCTATTTGCATTGACCAGCTTCTGTGATACACTCGTCAACCACTCGCTCCTGGATAGTTATTCAACTTTGGTTTGCTGCTCAACAGCTAATTGGTGGGAAATTTAAGCCTGCTTTTATTTTCAAACTCAACCACTTGGTACCAGCACAAGTCCAGAGATGCACCTGTCATGTGTGTCTCATACAACAACAACATTTCCGCACTGCTAACTGGAATCTGCACATTTTTTATGCTGTCCCGACTTACTAATTCATGTTGGAAGGATGACTCGGATGCAAACTTTTTATTACCAAGTTTAATTATTACGTACAATTTTTCTTTTCTGAATTTTTGAATTTACAAGTGAGTAATGAATGTATCCGTTTCTATGTTAGATTGGCGACATTCATCGTTTCATGCATTTTTGGTGGACAATCTTCAGTTGAACCTGAGTGTTGACTCGATCTTCCGTTGCGAACAATGTCCGGCTTACTGAATGTACTTGCTTATCCTTGTAACTGGACTAACATGCATTCACTATATATATACACTTCCCTGTTATGTTGGTTTACTAGGTTTTGTTATTTTTTTTGATAACTTGATGCTTTCTTCCTTCGCTGATTCGTTGTTGGTGAACTTGGTGATATTGTGCATGTAGATCATGATGTACCAACTCTGCAATGGCGTTGCTTTCTGCCACGAACGCGGTGTCCAGGACCATGACCTCGAGCCACACAGCATGCTCATGGGTGGATGCGCTGGTATCCTCTGGTTTGATCCCAGCAAGAGGTAGTCTTCTCTTCTCTTTATCAACCAAAGGCACTTTCTTCTCTCATGAATGGATGGGACTCCATTAATTTAGTATCAATTTAGGTGTTAGTATGCTGTTGATGCTCGTGTTGATGCCATGCTTTTTGTCTTGTCATGTGCTAAAATTAAGTGGCAGCATCAGATGCAAATCTATTAGTGTTGTTAAACTGCTGGTAGGCTAGCTACAAACTAACTTGTTATTTTCTTCTCTAGCAAATTGTATACATGAATCTCTAGTTGGCCTAGTGCTTCGTAGACATATATCGGTCCTATTACATTTTTTAAACTTGCATATGTGAGCTCCTTCTGTTGCTGCAAGTAGTGACACAATATATCGTGTGCAGTGACCTCCGCGTCCAAGTCCTGGTCGTCCTCCGCAGCAAGGAGCTGGGCCAAGGGAGCAAGCAGCGCCGCTGGTTCCTTCGAGGATGCGTGCTACTGGTCGAGTCTTGTGGAGAAGCAGGGCGAATCAGGCACCGTCTCACTTGTGCCGTTGTGGTAAGAACAGAACAACACTGTGCATGTATTAGTACAACAAAGCATTCTTACATGGTGATTGTTAGTGCCATAACAGTTATCTTGCAACATGGTTTGCCAAATTGCTTGCTTGCTTACTCTATAACTTGTACTGCTAAAACATGTTATCCTATGACATGATGTTGTATCATTTGTATCAATTGCAAATACTCCAGGACATCAGTTCCCATGATGTTGCATTAGCTATAATCTGTACTGCTAAAAGAGGAGTATAAACTAGAGTAATCAGTACTGTAATTTGCTTGAGACTTGATCCAAATCATATTAATTTTTGCCAATGATGTTATTATCTACTCTAATAGCCGATGAATCTGTTCCTGCCATACCATGTGTAATTACTGTTATTATCTACTCTAATAGCTGATGTTATTTCATGTTTATGCCTCTTCCAGAAAATGTGCTGCACCTACAGTAATCAATCTAACTTATCCATTTATTTTATAGTCCTTCGAGTACAAGAGGCTGTTGCTTGACTATAACAGCGAACACGACCAACAAGTTCCACCAGCGCGAGGCAAGCGATCGAGGTGGCTGCTACTGTGATCAAGGTGGCTGATGTAATCTGTACTGCTAAAAGGCTGCTACTGCACTTTTAGTTGATGTTGCCACCATGTTTTGGTGCCTTTGTATTTGTTTCTGATTGTATGTACACTTGATGGATCGTGCAGATGTGTTGTTGTGAGTTTCATAGAGTGAATTTTCGATTTGATCATTTAATTGTGAGAATTATTGATTGTTGCTGTTGAAATGTGTAAAATTGAAATCTGTGAAAGAAAAAGGCTGAATGTTCGTTTATTGGATCAAATAATATTTGGGCTCTAAAAAGGCTATGGCCTAAACAATAGTGGACTGGAATATTGTGCATTTATGAAAAACAAAAACAAAAGTCTGAATGAAATGGAGTGCAAAATGGCCTAGGCCTAGAAAACAAAAAGGCCGGATGTAGGGCTTGGCCCATGAACCTGACCAAAAATTGACATAAAGAAACACAAATAGGCTGAATTGTTGGGCTCGACCCATGTAAAGCGTCGAATTGGATCGGGCTGAATCTTATCAACGACCTTTTTAATTGGTCGTAGTTTTGCCACGTCAGATTGCCACGTCGGATCCGACATGGCCTGGGCAGACAGCTAGTGACCAAAATAAAAGGTCATGGGTTCAACGACCTTCTGTTTTGGTCGTAAACGTCTACGACATTCTCACAAAGAAGGTCGTTAATTTCAGTTTATGACTGTCAGCTTTTGACCTTCTATTTTTGGTCACAAAAAGTTCGCAAATGAAAAACAATGACCTTTCAGTGACCAATAGTCAAGGTCACAAGTTGACATATTTCTTGTAGTGATTGGAAATTTATCTTGTGTGGATCACATGGACAATTTCTGTAGGGGACATTTTGTTTTGGTCCTCTTAAAAGTCATAACAACATACAAGAGTACATGGCATCACACACATGCTCTTGTATCCACACCTTGTAATGTGTATTATTATCTCTTAATGCATGACTACATCATAGCTTATGCATTCAAGTGCACTATTGCTGATGGCTTCCGGTAATTCACCATATGTCAATACCATAGGATCATAATAGTCATGACAAAACTAACACTAGATCCAAATAACTCAGTAATTTCGCTTAATGAATGGCATAAGCGTAAGACAAGTAACGGGACCAGGCCCAAATGACTCAGCCCAAGCCTCATTGCTAGCTAAGTCCTCCATTTTCTTCATTCACAACCACCAAGTGATCTATTAGGTATTTGTATCGAACCACCTCATAGCACAGCTGTATACAATCTTGTGCGTTAATCAAGGTAGGGCAGGCACCCTATCTTGACCTACGGAGAGTTTTGCCCATGGCTGCAAGGGATGCCTTTGAGCGATGAATCATTCTAGACATGGTTGATGCTACACCATCATCGACACTTTATGCCCAAGGGCTTCATCAAGTGATCTGAATTAACATATTCATCAATGTATTTGATTCTCAAATGTTAGGATTGGCTCAAGTTGGGGTTGACACGACACATAGGCAATGGCGAGGATACACACGCCTGGACAGACAATTAGCTTCCATGAGACACATGACTTCAAACAATTGCAAGCCTCAAACGGGAGCAACTTCTCATGGTGAGCGATTTCATTGATCAATCAATGAAGAGATGGAATTCAGAAAACATTGAGGAATACTTCATACCCATGGATTTTGGGGCGATTAAGTCGACCTCCTTTGCATGTGCAACCAAGGGGAATTTTGGGCCTCGCGGGGCTATTGATGAAGCACAAGCGGCGACCGATTGAGCATGAGATTCTATCGACTAATTAGAAAAGCTTTCCGAGATATCAATCAAACAACAAAAATCATAGCTGTATAGCATTGCCTCTTTTTTGTGGGGATGTATAGCATAACCTTGAGTGCCGACTTTGTGTTGGAGGTTTAGATCTAGGTGGATGTGCTACTCCAACCCATCAGAGACAACCAAAAGGCACGACGGGATCCCTGCGTGACTAGCCTCTCCTACCCAGCTTGCCGTTGTCATCGATTTAAGAACTGGCGATGCTGAGAAACATGGTGCTGCCGCCCGGGTTCCCGCCCCTCTTCCTCCCGGTGGGAGGCGGCAATGGCTACCTCCCTCGGACTTGATGGCTCCACACTGTGTGTGTCATGTTGTGTGCCACAATCTCACCCAAGAAGTGGTCAAGAAGTCAAAGCATATGCCACATCATTCTCAAGTATGACCAAAGTGAATTATCCCAACAAGTTCAGTGACCGTTGCTTAATATCACAGTCCTCTTAAACGACACCTTAAGCTCCCGAAAGCATACATGGCGCCCGTTGAGCTGCAGCCCACCTACGCGAGCTATACGTCAACTAACTCACTCGATTATGCGTTTACCTGGTTTGCCTTGACTGGACCATTAGTCGTTGACCATTGACTTTTAAAAAATGAATTCAAGATTATTTGAGAATTTGGGAAACGTTTATAAATTGGAAAAATGTTTAAAAAAACCACGGATTTGAAAGAAAAGTTCATGAATTTGAAAACAAAAAATCTTAGCAAATTTTATAAAATGTTTATGGGTCTGAAAGAAAACTTCATGAATTAGAATAAAGATTGTGGATTTTAAAAAGTTCCTCATTTGATTTCATTGAGAAAAATTCATAAATTAGAATAATTGTTCACAAATTTGATTTAATTCATGAATTTGGAAAAAGTTTGATATTTTAAAATTATAAATGGTTTCCAAAATTTCACAAATTTGAAAAAATTTAAAATTGTTCATTATTTTCTAAAAATTTCATGAATTTGAAAAAAAATCATTCATGCATTCAAAAAAGTTAACAAGTTTGAAAAACATTCAAGAATTCAATAAAGTTCACAATTTTGAAACTTCGTGGATTTGAATAAATAAGAAAAGGAAAAAATAGGAAAAAAGAGAATAAAGAAAAATAAACCATGAAAAAAATCGGTTTGAAGCTTCATACTTTTTCGTGATTTCTCTGCACTATACATGGGTCGCTCCAGTCATGCTGCTCCTGTGCTGGAGGCCGACGATTTGCCATAGTGAGTGGAGTATAGGAGCTCCTGTGATATTAAGTCAATTCCTATTCGGCGTCTTCTACGCCACTTATAGGTTTACTTGTATTATTTTTAGCAAACTTATAGGTTTATTTGCAGTTGGCGCACACCTCTCCCATCGCACATCGTAGGAATGGGACGGCCCATGTAGCTAGAACCTTTCCAAAATTGGGTGGAGTAAAAAGCCGCTCATAAACAGAAAAATGCACAATGCTACATGGGCTGGCCCATTCCCTAAGATCTGCCTTGGGAGAGGTGTGTGTGCCAACTGCAAGTAAGCCTATAAGTTTGCTAAAAATAATGCAATTAAGCCTATAAGTGGCGCAGTGGATACTGAGGAGGAATTGGTTG
>NC_041383.1:751917248-751955851 GCF_002162155.2 Triticum dicoccoides | reverse complement strand
GTATAACATAGAAAATCACGAAAAAGCAATGCGGCTAGTAGGGTCAATCACATGTTGTCGCAATCACCTACGTGTGATGCTAGCCAATACACCTTATGGCTTCTGGCGACAGAAGACAATCTAAATTCTATTTAAAAACTCACTATAGAAGGATATTCACTGCAACACCATAATTACTATAGAAAAGGTGATTTTTTTTAAATTCCGCAATAAGTTTTTGAGTTACACGAGCAAAACTTAGGATTACGAATAATTTTTGAAACGTTGAGAACATTTTTTGAAAGAAAAATTGTGAACATGATTTTGTTTTTAAATTTCATACATTTTTTTGAAAACAATTGAACGAATTTTGTGAGTCTACATAATTTCTGAAAACTGACCAAAATTAGGAAACCTATATGTTTTTAGAAGCATGAATTTTGTTTTGAAGTGCCGTTCCATTTTTGTAATTTTGTATTTGTTTTGAAGATTTGAACTTTTCTAAAAAAGAGAAGAATTTTTAAAATTCCAATTTTTTTAAGAACTCGAATAAAATTTGAAATTGCTGAATTCGACAACTTACAAAATTATGAACATTTTATAAAAATGTGGTTTATAAAAATTCTAGGCATTTTTATAAAAGAAGGGAGCAAAATTTGAAATTCTAAGCAAGTTATAATTTAAACATTTTTTTGAAAATTTTGTTTTTTAAAATGAAAAGACATGAAAATGAAAAAAGAAAAAAGAAAACAAAAAGAAGAAAAAGAAACATAAAAGAAAAAGTAAAAAAGATATGGTAATGTAAATAAAAAAACAAAAAATAAAATTAAAAACCCGAAAAAACCCAAAAAAGAAATAGGAGAACAAGAGAAAAGAAAACCTCCCAAAACCGGTATTTGTGAAATGCGAAACGAGCCAAACTAATTAATCGCTCGCCGCGCTCGGTTTGTGGGTTTGCATGACAACTCAACACAATGAGCGTCATAGAGGGCTTTCTTGATATCAGTCCCCAATACGTGTATGTTAACTGTGTTGGGCTGTGCTAGGTTGTGTGCTTTGGACTCATCGGGCCAGGCTTGGCTCAACAAGAAAGTAGCCCAATTTCTTAGTCGATGGCTCGGCTTTTTTATCTATTTGCCAAGCCGGAAAGCATGAGCGTCTCGTCCAGCCATAGCCACCTCCATTGGTGAAAAGTGATGGATCCTGCTCATCGCTTGTCATGACATACATTAAGACACCCGGTGGATGCAGTGCAATCATGGAATACCTAGGTCTGAATATCCCTACCGGCTGGCTTTGCTAAGATGAATGTGCAAGGTGGATTATTGTGGGGGAGAATGACTGGAGTAGCGGCTGTCTTCTATAGGGATGGCCAAGGTCTGTACTTAGGGGCGTCGGCCCTAGTCCTAGCAAGTGTGATGCCACTTTGGAATCTTTGACGTGTTGAGAGGGTCTTGCATTGACAAATGATCTATATGTTCAAAGATTGGTTGTTGCGCCTGATTATCAAAGTTTCATCAAGAACATTGCTAAAGGGACATGAGGAAGATATCCGGCAATCATCAAGGATATATCTCTTGGAAATCTAGTTTCATCTCTTATAGTTTTACTGATGAACTTAGAGGCTTGAATTATGAAGCCCACATCTAGCTAGGCATGCATCATCTTTGGCTTAGGAGAGACACACTTGGTTTGTTCATCCCTATGACTATTATCCAATAAAGTCTAGCTAGTTGTGCTAAAGAAAAGCTAGCCACATAAGACTTGTAACAGATCAATTTGTTTAGTTGTTTTCCTTGTGACCGATCAATTTGTTTAGTTGCTTTCCTCCCCCCTTTGCAAATCATGAACAAGAGTCACCAAAAGGTCATGGGTTTGAAGCAATCCATTGGGTTCTTACTTCTCTCATGTTGCCTAGTATCTAATTTGATTTTTAGGAGATTATTTTTCTATCAAATCCTGACAAGAAATTTCCAACATGCACCAAACGCAGGATTGGGACTAATAGTCCACTTCTAAGTCTAATCCCTCAACAACCTCCCTTATGAACTCTCATTCCTTTTCCCTTGAACTACCAAACATGCTGTAAAGCACAGCTAACAGAGCCGAGGACGAAATCATTGAGTAGGCCAGAATCGAAGGCAATAGAACAACAAATCTTAAAGGTCAAAATGAACAAGACAACTAGGTGGGAGAAATGCGGGCAACAACGACATCCCTCAACATGTCCCCCTCATCCTCTTGGCTAGCTCCCTGCCTCCGTTGTCGTCCCCTCAGGCCATAGTCGTTTTGGTTTGCTCCAGCATCCCAAATACAACACTATAGTTTTTTCTTTTGGGGGATTGCTCAATTTTTCATTTCAAGGACTAGAGTAAACTTCATTATGAAATTATATAGAGGGGGTAACATAAGAAAATATGCTAACCCACATTCATGCATACAGCGTGCCAACTCTTTCCTCACATGTACTAAGAGTCATCCTTCTGTTATGGTTGATTTTGGTTTTGATCATACCAATATGTTCATCAGGTCCCATGCAAAAAAGGAGTGCAATAGCTAGCGACTATCCACTAGCTAGGATGGCATTTGCGAACAACGTGGCTGGCAATTTTAGTAGGAGGGGTTGGCATATTTGCAAAAATGGCATTGCTGTTTTTTTAGTTTGCAGGAGTTTTGGGTAGAAAGTTGCCACCGTCGGATCTAAGTTCTGGGTGCATTTGCCAGGAAATGCCTCCCGGCAAACATTCACCAGATAGCATTTTCAGAAAAAATCGTTCATCAGTAAAGCAGCTACACACCCATGCTTGGAGCATGATAGCCATAATATAATGTATCATGCTTAATTAATATATTATCTACATGAGAACTATTATACACTAGGCACGGAGTTTACCACAGTAACAAATATCTAAGATCTCCTCAATTTTCTATCCTTTTTGCCTTCACATTAGTGCCAAGTTAGCATGTTCTTCGTCGTCGTGTCATTCATATCTGACCAACTTATCTACCCACTATAGACAACGATAATAAAGATGAAGGTCTTCCTATAGTAAGTAGATAACTAAACAGAGACATAGGTGGAAGCACAAATGAATTTAAGACAACACTCTACGCAACACAGACTATCAACATATTAAATAAGAGCTATGTCAAAGAAGGCAGATTGGTCAAGATAAAACGTTCTAAAAAATTATGGAATCATAAACAAAATTAGAAATACAACGGTGGAATGGTCAACAACTTTGATATCCACTATCTAGCGAGCTGACACACTGCAGATAATGTTCGATGGAAGCGCAACAATGCTGGTGTTGCAAAGCCCCGAGCACGACACGACCAATGTTGCAAACGATTGCGCTGATGTGGCGGAGATCGGATGCCTATCTCACACGTGAATCAACGGCTACCAAGGTGGCTGATCCAGTCTAGCGTCCACCCTGTTAATGTGTGGGTAAATTTCTATGGTAGGTGGGGATATTTTTCCCATCTCTTATTTTTTCTTCTAAAGAACCAAGTCTGGTTTACTAGACCAATAAAACATTAGATACAATCAATAAACCAGGTAACTGGGTAACAAGTGAGCCCAGGAACACAAAAATGACCCTAAATTCGCTCACTCTCTCGCGAGCACTCCATCTCTCTCTCCCCTTATGAGCATATCGGTTATGTGGGTGGTTTCTATTCCCTAGCTTCCTATCCTCCTCCTCCACTATCATCCCGTCGATTGTATCCTCTGCTATCAGTGGTGGAGCCATAGATTGACGTTTGTCGGGGTGATGGACAACGACAAGGTTAGATTGTGCTACACCCGTTGGTCACTAGGCAAGGAGGTACCCTGCACTGCCGCAGGAGACCCAGGGCAGCCACCTTGCCCTTCCTAATTAATGGTGGATCAACCACATGTCCAACAAGATTTGGTGCCGTGGATAGGTGTGACTCGACAGAGCTTAAGGTTACTCCATTGAGTTTCGGGAATCCCCTACACTATGAATAGATCCAACGTCACTCGATTCACGCTCATGTGAACCAGATTCCTTGATGGGATGTTGGTGATTTATAGATTTTGTATGTTGCATAAATTATTTCTACATAGTGAAAACTCATGCGTGTGTTTTCCTGCAAACACATGGACAACATGTTATGAGGGTTCTGAAGGTTTGCCACATAGGTGCACTCATACTACACCATCCTATATAACTAAGTAGCTGATTCTCACTAACATATTTATCTCAAGTTGCACATATGTCACATCAACATGCAAACATGCCTGGCAAAAGGTCCACCTCTACTTGCAAACGTGCATGACAAAAAGTTCACCTCAATAATTTATTAATAAATCATACTCCCCCCATCTCGTAATATAAGATGTCATTGACCGTCCCATAGAGTATGTACTTTAAATTTCATTTATCATATTATTAATGAAAATATTCGTGATCCATAACCATACGAATTCCAACAACAATGCCCAAGGTATCATCTAGTTGTTTTCGTGATGATGTGAATGTGACTTCACATGCTGCATATGTTGTGATGATTCTTTTCATGTAGATCTAATGAGTTGTTGCAAGCAGGTAGCGTACTGAACTGCCGTGTGCTGGAAAGAGTAGTGATCTGAAAGACCATACTCTGAAAAGTTAGACTCTACATGGATGAATCGACCAGGCAGCGACTTCTTTGCAAGTGTTTCCTGCCATATGTCAAAGAAGTCTACCATAATTGCCCTGGACTTTTCGATGGAAGATAAGGGATAATACTCTACCTGCACCAAAAGCAACATAAAACTTCATGTCAGCCTTGCAAGCACGGAAATGATCTCGGACAAAAACCACTGAAAACTGGATTTCTAAATTTTGTGTTAACAAGTGGAACTTTTTGAACATAAAATTATATGTAATGTTAAAAGTGTCCCTAGTATCCATGCCACAGGGCCACGGAAAGGTTCATCTGCTCTGGTGGGAGGTTTTGCAAGTTTTGGCGCTGAACTCAAGGCCTAAGAAGGCAAGAATTTTCTTTCCATGGTCGAAATTCAACAAAATCTTAATGCTATTTCTGAAATTTCTTCTTATCAGATATAATTGTAGGGGCCAAAAAGAATTATTACCAAGGTTTGTCTCCCTGCTAGCTTGAGATGTTTCACAAACAGAAGAGTTACAGGCAGGTCCATATAATAGAGTATACGAGAAGTCATCTAGTTTTTCCCTTCTTCCAATTAATAATTTGAGCTAAGTACACCCAGACAAAGGTGTAGATCATAACATATGTTTACAATTTAATGAATATGTTCAAATAACAAGTTGGCCTTACGAACTATTGCTAGAAAGGATGTCAAGAGCCTTACGAATTTAAAGCTTAGAAGGTTGTGCTTTAAAAATAAAATCACATAGGAGATCATCAATCATGTACGTCTGCTAAGTTCATCAAGCTCGGCATAGGTAGATCTATCTAACTCACAATAAATTATAAAAAAGAAATAGGTTGTAGATTTCTACTTATCAATACAGAGGATTAGAAGGTATCCCATAGTAGGCTGGACCTGTATTAATCTTGACATCAAGAATTAGCCTGAGAATCTAACCAGCAGAACACCATTGTTCCATTAACAGTAATTACTCAAACTAAATTACAACACAGATTCAATGCATTTGGTTTGAGTCTCATCTTTTACTAAGAGAAGTCACAATCAAACAGGCCACACGATTACGACCAACAGGGATATGAACAGAAAATGGAAAAGGAATAAACATAGTAACAATACCTCCATCATGATTCCTCTCATTGTTTCAGAATTGTTAGGAGCACATTTACCTATCCTCAAGCAAAAATCACCCAGTTGATATTGGAATCCCTATAGATGGAAATTGGCATGAATGTGAATAAACAAACTTTCATATGAGACAATGCAACAAGCACATAGTAATATAATAATAACAATGTAAATAAAACAGAAGATGCAATATATGACAAAGGACAAAATGAAAGGTTAAAGAACATAAATACAAGCAACAACCAAGTCGCTTCACTGTGATCAGTTGAGTTCTATGCGATTTTTTGTTGATCGATCGCTACTACCTGAAAGGCACCCACTTCCAGAAATTATAATTCAAGCTGGAAACTGGTAGTATCGAGTATGTTGTCACAGTTGTTAACTTTAAAGATGTCAGGTTCACTAAGCAAACCTTGCAAAACGAACTATAGTTTATTTAAGCAAATATGGCTTCAGTCACAATTTCAGCAGAAAACAGCACGAACTTATCGTTGAACCTGCTATTGGAAATCCAACAATTTAATCACCACTGGTTCAATTAAATAAACAAAATAAATTGTACAGACCTAAATCGTCAGGTGTGAGATCAAAGGAGAAATTGTAAGGGTAGGGAAGGAAACAATTTGACCTCAAAGTTGAGGCTGACACGAGCCTTGTACGACTGGAGCTTCTCCATGACATGGGGGAAGGAAGCGTCAGCCTGTAGGACGAGCCGATGACTCCGGAGGATGGAGAAGTAGAGTCCGGGGTGCTCGTGGAGCGCGACACCGAGGAGCTCGCCGGGCACATCTGGAGGCAGCCGCCCGCCGGCGCCCATGCTGTCTCGTGTGATCGGGCGGCAGGAGATGATGGATGTCTTCCAGCGGCCGTCCTTGGTGCCGCCGAGGGACTCCGCGCAGCTACAGGCCTCCGCCAGGATCTGGCTGTTGAGCGTCGCTCCAGGGTTTGGGTGCCAGTGCATCAGCCTGCGCCGAGGCAACGTACAGACGAGGTGAGCTAGCGGCTGGGAGCCGTGGGAAGAGATGTGAAGGAAGAGGCGCGACCACGGTACCACTTGGCGGGGGGCATGGCGGCGAGCGGGGGGAGCGCCGGCGAGGAGGGGCGACGGCGATCTCTTGACGGGACGGGAGTAGTATGAGATTCCTTCTTACTTACGCGCTTTTTTTAGCAAATCTTACTTACGCGTACGTAGGCTATTAAATGGATATGGGCTGTAGCTCCAGAAACAGGCCTGTTGGGTTGGGCTCCAAAGAGCAACTTGCTAACGCCGTGCCTCTCAAAAACGAAAACAAAATGTGTTTTCTGTTTTTTTCCCTTCCGTAAAAGGCTCGGTTTTGCTTTCGTGAGAGGTACGCTTTTGCTTTCGCGGGCCGTGCCTCTTGAAAGTAGACAAAAAACATGTTTTTGTTATTTTTTTCCTTCCGCGAGAGCCACGGGTTTGCTTCTGTGAGGGGAGATTAGATGATTTGCCCCCACTTTACAAGGGGTTAGATGATTTGCCCCGGGGTTGTCTCAATGACCAGTGAACCCGGCCCCACCCGGCAGCCTCTCAGGGGGGGGGGGCAAATTATCTAAGTGGGAAGTAAAGTGGGGCAAAAGATCTAATTTTCCCTTCTGTGAGAGACACGGTTGTGCTTTCGCGAGAGGCACGGCCGTGCCTCTCGGAAAACAAAAAATTCATTTTCTATTTTTCTTTCTTCTGCGACAGGCACGGCTGTGCCTCTGTCGGAAAGGAAAAAAGTGCTCCGGTTCGGGTTTTCCTTTCGGTTTTTTCGTGAAAAAAGGTCAACAAAACCTATCAACATGGGATCTAATTTTGAAGATCTCAACACGAGAAATCCAATGGTGAAATCGGTTCGAAATTTGAACGCACGGTTTAAGAGATAAACCATTTTGAATAAATGGATGTACGAAAAAAAAAACTCCCAGTTGCGACAAGTGGTGCAGAGCTTTGCAACAATATACTCCTTAATTAGTGATTTTAGGTGCTCCTAATTGGCGCTTCGGGCACCAGGGAATCTCCCTGGCGCCCACGCGTGTGTCAGTTAGTACGGCCCATTAGCGCTCTGCAGTACTTGCTCGCTCGCTGGATTGAGCGCGCTCGAGACGCTCGGGTCTCTCCCTCGCTTAGTTGAATCGTTCCGTTTTGCCTCAAAGGAAAAAGTTGAATCTTTTTGTACCCCTAAAAAAATTGGAATGGTTCTGGTGATCAGGCAACCTTTGACCATTAGCTTTAAAAAAATCATAGATTTGTAGCATTTTTTGTTAATTTTTGAAAAAGCATAAAATTTTAAAAAAAATCAGCAAATTTGGGAAAAAGTTAACAACAATAGAAAAAAGGAATCAAGTTTTAAAAAAAATCATCAATTCTGAAAAAGTTCATCGATTTTGAATAAAAGATAAATTTTGGAAGAAAAAGTTCATTGATTTTGAAAAAAGTTAATCAATTTTAAAAAATGCATCAAATTTTAAAATTATCAATTTAAGAAAATTTCATCGATAATGAACTTTTCCATCAATTTTGAAAAAAATACCATCAGAATTTGAAAAAAGTTCATAGATTCTTTTTTAAAGTTCATGAATTGAACCAGGCACTTGCTTCTTCGTTGTTCACGTATTTAGCAAAAATAAAAAGGAAAAACACTGAGGAAAACTGTTCCAAGAGAAATGAAAAATGAAAGAAGAAACGAAGGAAAAACCTACGAGTAGACTTATCAAATGTGGGTGGCAGGTTGTTGTTGTAGTGCGAATTGAACCAGTCATAATTGCTTGCGATTGTAAGTATTGATAAGGGTCATCTTACCACGGGGGGCAGTCTTCATTATGCGTTATGCGTTGTCTGGTCCTCCATAAATACCAACATGCTATAACTATCACCTGTTTAATATCTAACATGGGCATAATCTATAATGGTTGGTCAGGTAGCAGCAGCACATGCGAATATTTGTTTCTGAGCTTGGGCTCAGATGCACCTGAAATCCACACCACAAGCTGGCATATGAATCTGTGCTACCCGCTGTATTCTCCGGCCGTATATTGCCATATTAACCCAGCCTAGCCTCGCAATGAATGCGACGATATGTTGCGCAGAGAGCTCCTATCTAACGCCTTCTGCGTCACGATGCTGGGGTTTTGCACAGGAACGGGATAGTGGGCCGCGCGCTTGATTCACTGATCTGGGCCGGCCATCCTGGCTGTGTGTGATGAAAATGAAAATGAAATATTTTATAGAACTTCCACCAAAAAATTGAATCTACGATTTTTTTGAAAAACTGAACATTTTCGAACTTGAGAACAATATTTGAAAACAGGGACATTTTCTGTAATTCACGAATATTTTTGAATTTTCAAACAAAACTTCAAAAAAGTTTTTTTGGAATATTTAAATATCCTCAATTTTTCGAAGATTTTATAAAATAAGTGAACAAATTCGGGTGTTCTAAATGCTTTCAAAATTTTAATCTTTCTAAAATTTGCGAACATTAATTGTAAAGAAGTGCACAAATTTTGAAATACTTAACTTTTTTTTGGAATTTTTAACAAAATTTAAATACAGTAACAAAATTTGGAAAAATGAACAAACTTTAAGAAATGCGAAAAAATTTAAGTTTGCGAAAATTTGGTGAAGAAAAGAAAAAATGAAACAAATTATAAAAAACAGAAAAACGAAAAAGAACAGAAAAAGAAAGAAAAACAGGAAAAAGAAAAACGAAAAATAGAAAGGAAAAATAAAAAACGCTTTAGGAACCTTCTAGAACGTTCCCAAAACCAGTAAAAATCGGCTGGGAATCCTCTAGAAGGTTCCCAAAACCGGTACGTGAAAGCTGTGTGTAAGTTACCGATGGGCCGTCCCAAACCGCTGGCTAGGGTTGACTCGCCTGTGCGTTTCCCCGACTGTTTGTCGCAGAATGCGTTAAATAGGGTTTTCCTGTTGCACTGTATGCCCGGAACAAGCTTCTGTTGGATGGCCTATTCCTTTTTGTGAGCTGGCCCATAGCTAGCATGCACGCGCCCACCCACCCATGTTAGCAATTAGAACAAGTTGTTGTGTCTTTTTTATTAACTAGCACATATGTCCGTGCGTTGCAACGGGGGAGATAATTAATGTACCCATTGCAACAACGTGGCATAACAATATCCGAATGGTGCCACCCAACGTTGACAGCGAGATGCATGCTACCATAAATGCATATAAGTCGTACATTAAAAACCATCACATATGATATTTTTAGTACAATTTTCGTATGACTGCTATGTTATTTAAGAGGCCTAATTTTCAAATCCTACATACGAAGGCATTATTTGGAACTTGGTGCAATTTTCGAAATTCGCACCGAGTCGTGAAGAAATATTGCTAAGTGTGTTTTAGCCCCTCTCACCTCTCCGGAATCCACTCTCGTGTCGTGCCCTCTTACCTCGTATTATTCCATTGCTTTATTAGTTCAAACGCTTGTGTCATTGTTATTTGTCTTGCAGGAATCTATGCCGTGCACCATCACCTTTTTAGATATTTACTTTCTAGGTATTAGTTTCTCCTTCCTCACGCACTTCATCCTTTTAGTACAGTACGGTGGATCAGGTAAAAATGTCACCATATAAGTTCCTTCACGTGGCAATTCAACCCCCTAAAAAAATTGAAAATAGCAAGTTTCTTCACTTCTAGTTTTTTTTTTTGAGATTCTATATGTGTACAGGTTATCTTATGTATCCTACTTGTAGACATTGTTTTGCCTTACACACACACTGAAAATATGAATCTAGCAAACTTCGTCAAAAGTAATGTATACATAAGAAACAACCTGTTACAGTTCAGAAGAGACAACTGATGAGTTAGTTGCGAATGATTGTGTGCTTGTGCTGTGTTGTGAGTTCGACTCCCCCTTGAGCATCAATTTTTTTTTGGCTCGCTCTAGGCTGGAGCGCGAGCCAGCAGCAGGTCAGACAGCCGACGCAGCCAAGACTTGGCCCAGCATGCTGCGGACATTTAAAAAATAGAGATATGGGCCAGCCGGCCGCTTCGCTTTGTCTTTTACAAGTAAAACTTCTCGGTTTCCAATTCTTTTACAAATATGTCTCGGTTTCCAATTAAAAAATAGCATACGTAAAAATAGTTAAAACGGGATGAAACAAAGCGAAACCAAACCAAGAATACCTATTCCTTTTAATATTAGGTATTGATATTGATATTGATTGATTTAAGTAGTACGTGCCTACTCTAATTAAAAAATGGTAATAGTGCATCTCCTATGCTGACGGGTCAAAACATACAAAAAAGTCACACACAAAGATTTTGAACTTGCACATCGAAAGCATTACACACACACTGGTAGGTACCACATTTCTGAACTACACATATCATCTGAGTTCGTATGTACGCAGTCGTTTCGTCCTATGAAGATCGAGTAATGTTTTTCGTACTGTGCATAGTAAAAGGCAGCGTATTTTTTATCAGCTGATCTGATTGTCATGTCTTCGTCGCCGCTTACCCGCCTTGATGCTTACTCCCTCCTCGGTTGATTCAATTTCTCCGGTCGCATCCATTACGTCAGAGTTGTCTTCCCTTTCAGAGTTCAGACTCGCCAGCACCTCGGTCGGTTAGCGCACCGGCCGCTGGATCGTGATCGCTGATTCCTTCTTGCCTGGAATCATCTGCCATCTTCTCCTCCAGCTCCTGCTTGAAGATACTTGGCCACATGTGCGCCCGATGAAAAGGAGACGCGCCCACGTGCACCCAGCGCGCCCCATTGGGCTGACTAATGCATGGGGCGGGATGCCCCCTATATTTTTAATTTTTAATTTTCTGTTTTATGTTTTCTCGTATTAAAATAATTTAGGATTTAAAAAATGTTTCAAAATATGGAAAGATTTTCAAGAAATTATAAAGTGATTGTGAATTTAGGAAACAATGTTCCCAAAATTAGCAAAAATGTTCATGCATTTCACAAAACAGTTCACAAAATTATAAAATAGTTCGTGAAAATAAAAAAAACTATTCCCAAATTTAAAAACTGCTCACAGATAAAAAAATGTTCGCATGTTCCAAAATCGATCAGAATTTTGAATAATATCCGCTAATTTGTAAAAAAAACTCTGGAATTTAATAAATGTTCAAAAATTTGTAAAAAATGTTCAAGAATTTAAAAATAAAACTACGATTTGGAAAAAAAAATCATGAATTCAAAAAAAGCATGATTTCAAAAATAAATGTTTGCAAAATTTGAAGGATATTTTCAAAAATGGAAAGTAAAAAGAAAAAAGTAAAGAAAAGGAGAATAGAAATAAACAGTAAAAAAATGAGAAAATAAAAAATAAAAAAGTAAAGAAAGGTAAAAAAAAAGAGAAAAAAACTGGTTTATGGAAAGGCCTAGAACCTACCCAAAACCGGTCTGAATCCTTCCCTTGATGATAGATCTCGAACCGACTAAGATACGTGTCCACACGCACAGCCAATGCACACAACACGGACACATGGACCCAGCTGCCATCCGTCGGTTCACCCCCTCTCAGATGTTGACCCACGCAACTACCACACCACCGATTCACCAGGAGCTTCAAAATTGTGGGAGCTTAGTAAATGTACTTATATGGTCTGGTCCCAAAATTGGATGGAGCATTGGAGGGGGTGCGTGCAAGGTTACTCGATGATGACCTGCGTGCCAAATAAGAATCGCCCACTTACGACACCATATAATTTTAATGGGGACCTCGTGTTCCATGCAGTCCGTACCGGGAAGACGCGAAACATGCAACCCGCGCTTCCTCGTGCTCTTTTTAGGCCGGCCCATGTGAGGGCAGGGTGCCTTTTTTCATTTACTCTTTTTTTTTGTTTTTTTCATTCAAATTCAGGATTTCAGAAATGTTCAACATTGTGAAAAATGCTCGATTTATTTAAAAATGTCAGATTTAAAAAGTATTTTTTTTAAATGTTCATAGATTTTCAAATGTTCACGGATTTTCGCAAGTGCTCATGAATTTGAAAAAATGGTAAATAAAAACAATATTTAAAAAATGTTTGCAAATTCATCCAATTGTTCCAAAAAATAGAAAAATGATTCATCATTTCAACAAAATATTCACCAAATTTCAAAAAATCAGAAAAGTTGACAATGTTCACTGACTCAAAAATTATTGTGATTAAAAAAATCACAAATTACTATATCTTTACATTTCAACATGTTCTAGAATTCAACATATATTTACAAAATTTAAAAACTATTCATGCATTACCAAAAATCTTCCCAAATTTCAAAAACTGTATATAGATTCACCAATTGTTTGGGTATTTAAACACTTGTTCTGAAACTAAAAAAATCACAGTTTAAAAAATAATTCATGAATTTGAAAAATATATGTGAGTTTAAAAAATGATCTTGAATTAAAAAAGCCAAAATTTAGAACAAATGATCTCGACTTTAAAAAAACTTCTAGATTTAAGCAACATTCCTGATATAAAAAAAGGTCACAATTTCAAAAATGAATGCCACATGGAGATAACCAATTTTAAGAGAAAAAGAGTATAAATAGTAAAACAAAAAGTAAAAGGAATGAGAAATGAGTTGGAAAAACTAAAATGAATAATAAGAGAACAGGAACAAAATAATACAGAAAAAACGGAGAAGAGATTCAGTCATACAACCGTACTTGGGCGGGCCCAATATGCAATGTAGTGGTGACCTTTTGGTCGCTATCCAGTGACCTACGCACTAAATAGTAGCCGCAAATCTAACGATTCAAGGAGCACAACCCGACGAACGTCACCAGCTTTAAAAAGGGCAAGCCCGTCTCTCTTTCGCCTTCGCTCAAGCACAAACAGTTTTCTGTAGTTTCGACAAGGTTTTGTTTGGGTTTGTGGAATTTTTAGATCCTTGCAGTTGGGTTTCTTTTTAAATTTTTGGGACAAGTTTTGGTTCAGGTTTTCCCTTTTCTCTTTTCTGTCATTGTTTATTTTAATTTCTGAACATTTTTCTAATTTTGTTACTTTTCCCAAGTTTTTCTTTGTCACTTTCACTCTGTTAAGTGAATTGCTTGAGGACAAGCAATGAGTTAAGCTTGGGGTTGTTGATACGTCTCCATCGTATCTACTTTTTCAAACACTTTTACTCTTGTTTTGGACTTTAATTTGCATGATTTCAATGAAACTAACCCGGACTGACGATGTTTTCAGCAGATTGCTGATACGTCTCCAACGTATCTATAATTTTTGATTGCTCCATGCTACTTTATCTACTGTTTTAGGCAATATTGGGCTTTATTATCCACTTTTATATTATTTTTGGGACTAACCTATTAACCGGAGGCCCAACCCAGATTTGTTGTTTTATGCCTATTTCAGTGTTTCGAGAAAAAGGAATATCAGACGGAGTCAAAACGGAACGAAATCAACTGGAGAAGTTAATTTTGGAAGGAAACCAACCTGATGGGCTTGGAGTCCACGTCAGGTGAGTCCCGGGCTGCCCACGAGGGTGGGGGGCGCCCCCTGGGCACGCCCCTGCCTCGTGAGCACCCCGGAGGTCTACCGACATACCCCCTGCACCCATATATACCTACGTACCCTAAAACTTCTAGAACAGAAGATAGATCGGGAGTTCCGCCGCCGCAAGCCTCTGTAGCCACCAAAAACCAATCGGGACCCTGTTCCGGCACCCTGCCGGAGGGGGATCCCATCACCGGAGGCCATCTTCATCATCCCGGTGCTATCCATGACGAGGAGGGAGTAGTTCACCCTCGGGGCTGAGGGTATGTACCAGTAGCTATGTGTTTGATCTCTCTCTCTCGTGTTCTCTCTCGTGTTCCCTCTATGGCACGATCTTGATGTATCCCGAGCTTTGCTATTGTAGTTGGATCGTATGATGTTTCTCCCCCTCTACTCTCTTGTGATGAATTGAGTTTCCCTTTTAAAGTTATTTTATCGGATTGAGTCTTTTATGAGAACACTTGATGTATGTCTTGCCGTGATTATCTGTGGTGACAATGGGATATCATGTGCCACTTCATGTATGTTTTGGTGACCAACTTGCGGGTTCTACCCATGAACCTATGCATAGGGGTTGGCACACGTTCTTGACTCTCCGGTAGTAGCTTTGGGGCACTCTTTGAAGTACTTTTATGTTGGTTGGATGATTCTGAGATTGTGTGATGCATATCGTATAATCATGCCCACGGATACTTGAGGTGACAATGGAGTATCTAGGTGACATTAGGGTTTTGGTTGATTTGTATCTTAAGGTGTTATTCTAGTACGAACTCTTTTATAGATCGATTCGAACGAATAACTTTGAGGTGGTTTCGTACCCTACCATAATCTCTACGTTTGTTCTCTGCTATTAGTGGCTTTGGAGTGACTCCTTGTTGCATTTTGAGGGCTTGTCATATGTTCTATCTATGTTATTATTGTTGAGAGAACTTACACTAGTGAAAGTATGAACCCTAGGCCTTGTTTCCTATCATTGCAATACCGTTTACGCTCACTTTTATCTTTAGTTACCTTGCTGTTTTTATTATTTCAGATTACAAAAACCTATATCTACTATCTATTTTGCACTTGTATCACCATCTCTTCGCTGAACTAGTGCACCTATACAATTTACCATTGTATTGGGTGTGTTGGGGACACAAGAGACTTTTTGTTATTTGGTTGCAGGGTTGTTTGAGAGAGACCATCTTCATCCTACACCTCCCACGGATTGATAAACCTTAGGTCATCCACTTGAGGGAAATTTGCTACTGTCCTACAAACCTGTGCACTTGCAGGCCCAACAACGTCTACAAGAAGAAGGTTGTGTAGTAGACATCAAGCTCTTTTCTGGCGCCGTTGCCGGGGAGGTTAGTGCTTGAAGGTATATGTTTAGATCTTGCAATCGAATCTTTTTGTTTCTTGTTTTAGCACTAGTTTAGTCTATAAAAGAAAACTACAAAAAAAATGGAATTGAGTTTGTCTCATACGCTTCACCTTTTTAATATCTTTCATGAGTATGATGGAAAGGAAAATTGTGCTCAAGTACTAGAAGAAGAATTACATAGAATTCTTGGCATAAAGTATGTGAATGATGAGCATGATTGCAATGTTGTTAGTATGAATTCCTTGAATATCCATGATGCTAATGATATGCAAAGCCACAAGCTTGGGGGAAGCTATGTTTGATGGAGATGATATTTTTTGTCCCCCAAGCTTTGATGAGCAAATTTACTATGATGAAAGCATGCCTCCTATCTATGATGATTATTGTGATGACACATATGCTTTAAAGAATAATGATAACCATGAAACTTGTCATCTTGATCTTAATTTTCAATCACATGATAGTTATTTTGTTGAGTTTGCTCCCACTACTATTGATGAGAAGAATTTTGCATATGTGGAGAGTAGTAAATTTTCTATGCTTGTAGATCATGAAAAGAATGGTTTAGGTGCTGGTTATATTGTTGAATTCATTCATGATGCTACTGAAAATTATTATGAGAGGAACATATGCTTGTAGGAATTGCAATAATATCAAGTTTCCTCTCTATGTGCTTAAAATCTTGAAGCTATGCTTGTTTTACTTCCCTATGCTAGTTGATTATTGTTCTCATAAGTTGTTTGCTCACAAAATCCCTATGCATAGGAAGAGGGTTAGGCTTAAATGTGCTAGTCACATGCTTCATGACGCTCTCTGTCGGTGTCAAAACCGGCGGATCTCGGGTAGGGGGTCCCGAACCGTGTGTCTAGGCGGATGGTAATAGGAGACAAGGGACACGATGTTTTTACCCAGGTTCGGGCCCTCTCGATGGAGGTAAAACCCTACTCCTGCTTGATAAATATTGATGATATGGGTAGTACAAGAGTAGATCTACCACGAGATCAGAGAGGCTAAACCCTAGAAGCTAGCCTATGGTATGATTGTTGTTCGTCCTACGGACTAAAACCCTCCAGTTTATATAGACACCGGAGAGGGCTAGGGTTACACAGAGTCGGTTACAATGGGAGGAGATCTACATATCCGTATCACCAAGCTTGCCTTCCACGCCAAGGAAAGTCCCATCCGGACACGGGACGAAGTCTTCAATCTTGTATCTTCATAGTCTAGGAGTCCGGCCAAAGGCTATAGTCCGGCCATCTGGACACCCCCTAATCCAGGACTCCCTCAGTAGCCCCTGAACCAGGCTTCAATGACGACGAGTCCGGCGCAGATTGTCTTCGACATTGCAAGGCGGGTTCCTCCTCCGAATACTTCATAGAAGATTTTGAACACAAGGATAGTGTCCGGCTCTGCAAAACAAGTTCCACATACCACCGCAGAGAGAATAATATTTGGACAAATCTAATCTGCTGACGTATTCCGCAGCGTGACATCACGCCACGGCCAAGCCTTTATTCGAATCGTTTTTACTGTCCCACCTCAGCGCGTTTATCGAAGCAGAGATCGTGTCCCCTTATTCCGGGATTCTCATCAATACGGGCGTGGGTAACCCAACCACGCCTGTTAGTATGTCTCCTCGATCGAAGGCGAGTCCCAAACAGTCACGGGGAGGGCTCTTGGTATTCAACCTCTTTATAAAGAGACCAAGGCTCGAATCCTTTCTTTCAATCT
Source organism: Triticum dicoccoides (assembly GCF_002162155.2). Classification (NCBI taxonomy): domain Eukaryota; kingdom Viridiplantae; phylum Streptophyta; class Magnoliopsida; order Poales; family Poaceae; genus Triticum; species Triticum dicoccoides. Next base: position 751,938,535 of record NC_041383.1, on the reverse strand, counting down.
CAATCGAATCCGCCTCTCACCTTGAGTTCCAACACCCAAAGCTCCAGATTCATGCGCTTTGGACCTACGATGATGTACGACTTCGACCTTCAAGGCCGGTGGATGCCTTCCTCCATTACGGAAGAAGACGTGCTAAAGCTAAGAGATGCCAGGTATCTAACCGGCGAAATCTCGCATAGGCTGCCTGCTCCAGGGCAGTTTATTCCCACTCCCAAGCCTGGTGAGAGCGTGGTGTTCGCGTCTCACTTCCTTCGGGGGTTAGGCTTCCTGACGGACCCCTTCGTGAGGGGGCTCATGTTTTATTATGGGCCGGAATTTCACGACTTAGCTCCGGAGTCCATCCTCCATATCTCATCGTTCATTGTCGTGTGCGAGGCCTTCCTCCGTATTGCTCCTCACTTCGGATTGTGGCTTAAGACCTTCAAAGTAGAGCCGAAGATGACCGAGGGGCAGCACGCGGAGTGCGGAGGTGCTGTTATAAGCAAGAATGTTGACGCTCCATGGCCCGAGGGCTCTTTTCAAGAGGAGTTCAGCTTATGGCAACGAGAGTGGTTTTACATCACAGCTCCCAGGGGCACCAAGTGGGTGGCGCCACGTGCCTTTCGCTCGGGTCCCCCACCACAGCTAGTGTCATGGGTCAATAAAGGGTCTAACTGGGGGCCGTCCAAGGACGTGCCCTTGTTGCAGGGCCGCATTCGAGATCTCTTAGAAAGAGACATCAATCTGGTCGTAGTGATGCAGGTCATGTTGATTCGCCGCATCCTGCCCTGCAAACATCGACCCCTCCTCCTGTGGGAGTTCAATTCGGAGGGACCACGAGCTCTCCAACATTTTGTGGGCGCGACGCCCGTGGAGATGTACAAATTGTTCTTCGGATCACAAGCAATGTGTCCGGACTCGTCCGAGGACGCAGGTCTGAGCTGCAATCGCCCGGATACTCAAGTAAGTAGCCCTGTACCCGGACACGCTATCCGTATATTTATCATAGAATTGCCCTTAAAAGAGATGTCCCTTAAATAGGAGTGGATAGCGAAAGCAAAGCTAATCAGGTGTCCGGCCCTCCTCCCTGAGACTATGCCAGATCCCGTGTTAACCAGGATGCTGGAGGTTGCGCCTTTGGAAGAAGGCAAAGAGGGGAACAAGGAAGCTACTGCCTCCCCGAAGGAGGGTGTCAGGAAAGGAGGAATCGAGAATTCCTCTAACCAGGGAAGAAGAGGACCGCCTCTGAAGACCCGGAGGCCATGATCTCAAAGCGGGGGAAGAAATCTTCATCAGAGGGTCCGGCGCCGGGGGGCGCCTCGGTCGCATTGCGCTCCCAAGGGGATCAGCTCCCCACCGAGCCATTAGTAAAGATGGGAGTTTTAAAATGAGAGACATCCCTGTTCTATTTCTGAGGAAGATAACTGAAATTTTACCTTGTAGTTCGGATCTCAGCCCTTCTCAGCAGAGCTCATCTTCAGGGGATCTTTGTCCGGAGATGATGGAGAGCGGAACGCCTCCCCCTGCCGTACCGCCTTGTGAGGCGGGTGACCCTGAGGTGTCGTCACGGAGGGTTTCTCCGAATCCGGCAGGGCCGGAAGGCAGTCGTATGCCCCCCCAAGGCCCTCCATGTCCGGCCTCCGAAAAAGGCCATCGGACGAGTCCGGCACCATCCGGTGCATGGTCGGAGGAGCTGAAGGATCTGCTCGGGCGAGCGTCTATCTCAGAAGAACACCGTGCGTTGATGGACACGGTGATTGGAAGGATTTCGTCCGCAGAGAGCGGGTTGTACGAGGCCGCCAGGAGTTTACTGACAGGTTTTGAGGTACGCGAAATGATGTACCTTTTGACAGATCCGCATATATAAGATGCGCCATGTATAGATAGTAGCCCCTGAGACTCTGTGCGTTGTCAAAAATGACGACGCGCCGAGGATCATAATCCCAGGTATAATATGTCGCCTTTCCTATGTAGGTGGCGAAGTGTCCGGTGGCTAGCCGGACTGATGAATTTGCCGAGCTAAAGCGGCAACTTGACGTGATAGATGCCGACATCGCGCTTGTCAACAAGCGGCTTGACGAGGCACAAGGTATGTAATTTCTCCGAAGACACCTGGTAAGAGGAGCTTGATGCCCGTACCTTACAACATGTGTGCTTGATGCAGATGGTGCCGCTGCCATGGAGAACCTTCGGGCGGAACTTGCCCGAGCCAAGGAGCAGGCCAGGAAAAGCGATGCGGCTTCCTTAAAGGCGGCTGAAGAGCTGAAAGCCGAATAGGCTGCTCACTGCCAAAGCAAGAAGGAAATGGCCGAGATGGATGTAAAGTTGAAGAATGCTGCCAACCGCTGCAAGCTTCTTGAAAAAGAAGATCGGGTGGCACAGAAGCACCTAGAGAAGGCCACTACCGAGGCCAAGGATACTCGCTCTGTGATGAGAGCTATGAAGGAGGAGCTACGCCAGGCCGAAGATATCACGGCTGGAAAGCGCTTTATGCTGCGGATGAAGTTCGGGGATCCTAAATATGCTCTGTTGGACCGGATGTGGAACACTTATCTGGACTTGGCGGCGAGTGCCGCAGACGCGGCCGAACACTTCCAAGATCAAAAGGACCCCGAAGTGGAAAAGCTTTTTTGGTCGCAGTTCCACAATCCAGAGCGCCCACTTCCATTAACCGATCGTTTGGCCGCATGGGCGAAGCTGAATAGATTATCCGGACTCGCCATGAAATATGTCGTGAGTCATCTGTGGCCGGAAAGGCCCGAGCCGAGGAGTTATTTTAGCTTGGTGCGGTGCCGCATATTAATGCAATGAAGAGGTCAGCGTGCATAGAGGGTGCGCGGATGGCTCTTGCTCGTGTCAAGACATACTGGGCGGAGATGAAGGCCATCGCTGTTGCATCCCAAGATTCAGACGAGAGCCGAGTACCTGCCGAGCACTATTTTCAGGAAGTTCTGCAGGGCGCTCGTTTAATAGAGACGCAGTGCTCGAAGGATATTATGTTCGAATGACATGTATTATTGTAGAACAATGTTTCGATGGAATATAAAAGCTTTTTATACTTGTGCTTTCAAGAATTAGAATACCTCCTGTGCGGCCGTTAATGTATATGTGTATATAACCTGAAAGATGGCAGTCTTCGGCTTTAGCCCCCACGCATATAATGCGGGGGTGTTCGCAGAAGGCGCATTTTCAGACTTGATCCAACATCTTGGTCCTATTAAGGAGGTGATAGCGCAACGAACTAGGCAACCGGACTATAATGCTTTATCACTTTCACTTAGCCATAGGAGTTTGACAGTGGGGCTACTATATAGCCCCTAGGGGCACCGCGCTCAACCGAATTCGGGGCGCGTGTGTGCCTGGCCGGGAAACGACCCTTCATTAATGCGGAGGAATCCTAAAGATTCCGGCGGGTCATCGAGTGGTTGACCAGTCTCACGCTATATCATGACAGTCAGTTTTCGGCTTTCTCTACTGAGGTGCTCGCCTGGCCGAACCGGGGCACAATCACAGTAGTTCTCCTGGTGCCGCCTTAGCCGATAGAGCGGAACGTAAGGCAGCAAAACACAGGAGCCGGGCAAACCCAACATTTGACCAAAGACATGATTCGGAGATGATGCATATAAGGCCAAACTCGCGACGCCGAACACTCCCTAAGGTATTCGGTCTTTATGAAGACGGGCTGAACAACGCCCTTGGTAAGAAGCCCCTGGTGTCCAGGTACGCACAAAATTCTGACGTGGCCACATGCCAAGATGCCAACCTCCTCCTTGGTTATACCAAGAAACAGGGGGATGTGTATCAACAAGAGAGAGTGAAAAAGGTTTACGCAGGGTCTTAATCTGAAAAGAATCCTTGGAACGGGTCCCTACTGCATGTCTGCGCCCGTGTCTCCGTTGTGCCGTATCCTGGACGGGTGTAACACGGTGTTCATCTGTAAAAGAGAGGAACTTAGTTGAAAAAGATCATGCGAAAATCTATGTTATATTAAATAAACAAAGTATAATTTAGAAAATGGGTAACATTGAGCTTTATTGTCTCTTGTTGTACACGCGCGGAGCCCCCTGTATGGGGGTATGCGGCTAGTAAGCCCTTGTATGTTTACGCCGGACTCGTCTAGCCATGTCCGGGGTCTGAACGACCTATTTAGGTGCTTTGATTAGTGAAGCCGGTTTAGTGTGTGGCTGTCAAGGCAGCCGCACAGTCTTCCGCGCTCAAGGAACACTTGATATTTCCCTTTAATGAGATGATGCCTCGCGGACCGAGCATTTTAAGCGGAAGGGATGCATAATGCGGTATTGCGTTAAAGCGGGCGAAAGCTTCGCGTCCCAGTAGTGCTTGATAGCTACTTGTAAATGGGGCGATGTGGAAGGTTATCTTTTCATGGCGGAAGTTGTCGGGGGAGCCGAACATAACTTCTAGCAGGAGAGAACCCGTACAATGGGCATCTAGGCCTGGCGTTACCCCTTGGAAGGAGGTGTTGCTATGGCGAATTTTTGTTGGGTTTATCCCCATTTTGCGGATTGTGTCCTGATATAGCAGGTTTAGACCACTGCCGCCGTCCATTAGGACTTGTGTGAAGTGGAGTCCGTCAATTATCGGATCTAATATCAAGGGAGTCCAGCCTGCGTTCTGGATACTTCTAGAGTAATCCTGATGGTCGAAGGTGATTGGTTTTAACAACCAGTGGCGGGACTCCTCTGGGATAGGCCATATGGCGCGTATCTCTATAGGCGCCACTTTGTTTTTCCCTTTTGTCACGTGAAGTGAGTTTACTGTTTTGACTTCTTGTGGGAAATTCTTTTGCTCTCCGGTGCTTTGCTTGTGGGGTTCGTCATCGTCCTCGCTTGGTATGTCGAGCCCCTTGTGTTCGGCGTTGAGTTTGCCAGATTGCTTGAGGACCCAACAATCTCTGTGGGTATGGTTTGCAGGCTTCCCGGGAGTACTGTGGATTTGGCATATCTTGTCCAAGATTTTGTTTAGATTAGATAGCTCATCCCTGTTATCCTTGAGGGGCAGCTTTTTCTGATTCTGCCGAGAGCTTTTGAATCCGGCATTAACTGCCGTGCTCTTCAGGCTGTTTCCCTTGGTCCGGCGCTGGTCCTTGCTGCGTCGCGGTTTCCCGTTTCCATCCCTAACTTCGGATGTACTTGGGTCGCTGGTACTGTTCTTGCCAACCATCTATCCTCTCCTGCACAAAAGCGGGTCATGAGGCTTGTTAATGTGGCCATTGTTCTTGGCTTTTCTTGGCCGAGGTGTCTGGCAAGCCATTCGTCTCGAATGCTGTGTTTGAAAGCTGCTAAGGCTTCGGCGTCCGGACAGTCGACTATCTGGTTCTTTTTAGTAAGAAATCTGTTCCAGAGTTTCCGGGCTGACTCTCTGGGTTGTTGAGTTATATGACTTAGATCGTCTGCATCCGGAGGTCGGACATAGGTCCCTTGAAAATTTGCCCGAAAAGCATCCTCGAGCTCTTCCCAACTTCCAATGGTGTTTTTGGGAACGCTTTTAAGCCAATGCCGGGCTGGCCCTTTGAGCTTGAGGGGTAAGTATTTTATGGCGTGGAGGTCATCTCCTCTAGCCATGTGTATCTGGAGGATATAATCCTCAATCCAAACTCCAGGGTCTGTTGTTCTGTCGTATGCCTCTATGTTTACGGGCTTGAATCCCGCTAGAAATTCATGGTCCAACACCTCATCGGTGAAACATAGGGGGTGTGCGGCGCCCCTATATTTGGGTGTGCCGTGATGTTCGGATACTTGTTGCGTTGCATTGCTTACTAGAGCTTGCTTTCTTGGCCCGTAGATAGATCTGGCTGGGCCGTCTTTTTGATGCGAATCCTTGTGCGGATCGCGTGCCGGCTTGTGTGCGGTGCCGTTTGCCACTCTATGTTGGCCATGGGGTTGTTTATCCCTGTGGCTTCCTTATTTTTCGATTGCGGGGGCTCTAAGGCCTCCTCATCAAATTCCGGCAGTAATTTTCGCTTCGGATAGCTCTTTGTGTGGCGACTGTTGCCGTATTTGTCTGCGGTGTTGAGTACTTTGCTCCATCTGATTCTGAGTGCATCTTCCACTGTTTTGAGCTTCCGCTTCTGCTTTTTCAGGCTACGCATAGTGGCGACGAGCCTTTTGTGGAGGTTCTTCTGCTCCAGCAACTTGTCCGACGTGAGGTCGCCCGGACTATTATCTTCGCCGTGGACGGGTTGTTTGGTTTGTTTATCCAAGTTGCCCTGTTCGGATGGTTGCTTGATGGCATGTTCGTCGTCCGCCGGTGCGCCCTGCTCTGTGGCTGGGTCTGTATGGCTGCTGTCTCTGTGGAGGTGGGGTTTGGAGCGGCGCTTATGCCGCCGCTTTGACTGCTTTTCGAGGGAACGATCCCTCGTTGCGTCCCTTTGTTCCTCGTCGTCGTTTCTTTTAGGTGTGTCCACCATGTATACATCGTGAGATGAGGTGGTTGTCCAGTGCCCTATAGGCGCTGGTTCCTGTTCGTCTCCTACATCGTCGTCCATATCGTCGATGTCTTCAGAGTCGAAGTCGAGCGTGTCGGTTAAATCATCGACAGTGGCTACGAAGTGGGTGGTGGGTGGGCTTTGAATTTCTTCGTCATCCGCATCCCATCCTTGCTGGCCATAGTCCGGCCAGGGCTCTCCAATAAAGAGAGAGACTTTAGTGAATTCAGAATATCGCCGAAGGGCGAGTGCTGAAAGATGTCCGCGGCGGAGAACTCCATGATCGGCGCCCAATCAAATTCGATCGGCAGGGGCGCAGAAGGTTTGGAGTCCGGAGAGGAGTACGGCACCTTGGAGTCACGGGCTTCGCAAAGGACAAGGCTGGTGTTCGGCTCGATCACCGTAGAGGTTGCAGCCCCCGAGGCGTTGTCCAGACACCCGTCCTCGATTGGCGCAGTCGTCTCCGAGCTAAGGGTCGGAGCGGACACTGGTGCGGCCTCCTGCGCATTGTTCGGCGGTAGAGCTAGATCATGCCCATCATGACAGTGCGGCGCGCTCGGCTGTGGCTCGAACCCGTCAAAGATCAAGTCTCCGCGGACGTCAGCCGTGTAGTTCAAACTTCCAAATCTGACCTGATGGCCAGGGGCGTAGCTTTCGATCTGCTCCAGATGGCCAAACAAATTGGCCCGCAGTGCAAAGCCGCCGAATACGAAGATCTGTCCGGGGAGAAAAGTCTCACCCTAGACCGCATCGTTGTTGATGATCGGAGGAGCCATCGGGCGTAAAGATGACGACACAGAGGAACTCTCAATGAAAGCACCAATGTCGGTGTCAAAACCGGCGGATCTCGGGTAGGGGGTCCCGAACTGTGCGTCTAGGCGGATGGTAATAGGAGACAAGGGACACGATGTTTTTACCCAGGTTCGGGCCCTCTCAATGGAGGTAAAACCCTACTCCTGCTTGATTAATATTGATATGGGTAGTACAAGAGTAGATCTACCACGAGATCAGAGAGGCTAAACCATAGAAGCTAGCCTATGGTATGATTGTTGTTCGTCCTACGGACTAAAACCCTCCGGTTTATATAGACACCGGAGAGGGCTAGGGTTACACAGAGTCAGTTATAATGGGAGGAGATCTACATATCCGTATCGCCGAGCTTGCCTTCCACGCCAAGGAAAGTCCCATGCGGACACGGGACAGAGTCTTCAATCTTGTATCTTCATAGTCCAGGAGTCCGGCCGAAGGCTATAGTCCGGCCATCCGGCCACCCCCTAATCCAGGACTCCCTCACTCTCTTTATGTTTCAATTCTTATCTTTTATGTGAGCATCATTACCATCATCAGGCCTAGCTTGAAAAGGCATTAAAGAAAAGCTCTTGTTGGGAGACAACCCAATATTTATACTTACTGTTTTTGTGTGTCCACATGATTATGCTACTGTAGTAATCATGTTCTATAGCTTTTGTTTCAATAAAGTGCCAAGTAGAACCTTTGGGAAGACTTGGGTGAAGTTTATATGATCTTGCTGTGAAAAACAGAAACTTTAGCGCTCACGAGATTAGCTGCCATTTTTTTACTGGAGAGTGATTTTAGGTCGATTCTTTTTGAAGATGATTAATAGACAAATTACTCAGGTCCAGCAATTTATTTCATAATTTTTGGGGTTTCAGAAGTATACGTTTGATACAGATTACTACAGACTGTTCTGTTTTTGACAGATTCTGTTTTCTATGTGTTGTTTGCTTATTTTGATGAATCTATGAGTACTATCGGAGGGTATGAACCATAGATAAGTTGGAGTACAGTAGATATTACACCAATATGAATTTAGAATGAGTTCATTACAGTACCTAAGTGGTGGTTTTATTTTCTTATACTAACGGAGCTTACGAGTTTTGTTTTGAGTTTTGTGTGGTTGAAGTTTTCAAGTTTTGGGTAAAGATTTGATGGAATATGGAATAAGGAGTGGCAAGAGCCTAAGCTTGGGGATGCCCAAGGCACCCCAAGGTAATATTCAAGGATAACCAAGAGCCTAAGCTTGGGGATGCCCCGGATGGCATCCCCTCTTTCGTCTTCGTTCATCGGTAACTTTACTTGGAGCTATATTTTTATTCACCACATGATATGTGTTTTGCTTGGAGCGTCATTTTTTTGTTAGTTTTTGCTTTCTGTTAGTTAGAATAATGTTTTGCATCTTTAGTTTCAATAAAAATGTCAAGGATAGCCTTTGCCATGCTTATTCTGCTAGTATACATGTTGCTGTTTGAAAACAGAAAGTTTACCACTGTTGCAAAAATTCCCTAGAGAAGTCAGAGAGTGGTATAATGTTGAATCGTTTTGCATATTGAGCTATGATAAATTTACTACAGTGGGAATTTTAGTTCATAATTTTTGGAGTCAGGGAAGTATTGATACTCTTGCATTCTTTACAGACTGTACTGTTTTGGCAGATTGCTGTTATGGTTGCATTGTTTGCATATGTTTGCTTGTTTAATGATTCTATTTGAGGATAGGAGTATTAAATACACAGAGGCATTTAGTATGCAATGTTGAATAATAATTTTAGTGATTTGTTACATTAGGAAATGATAAGGTTTTGCATTGGTTTATACTAACCTATCTCACGAGTTCTTGTTGAGTTTGTTGTGAATGAAGCTTTTGATAAAAAGAGAAACCATGATATGAGAGGAATTGAGGAGACACAAAAGTTCAAGCTTGGGGATGCCCCGGTAGGCATCCCACCTTTCTTCTTCAACAACTATCAGTTAGTATCGGTTGAGCCTAAGTTTTTGCTTCTTCACATGAGTTGTGCTATCCTTGCAATGTAGTTTTCTTTAGCTTTGCTTGCTGTTTGAATAAAGTATCAAGATCTGACATTATTAAATGGGAGAGTCTTTGCATAGTTGTATAATTATTTGACTACTCATTGATCTTCACTTATATCTTTCGGAGTAGTTTGTCTTTTGCTCTAGTGCTTCACTTATATCTTTTAGAGCACAATGGTGGTTTTATTTTGAAGAAACTATTGATCTCTCATGCTTCACTTAGATTATTTTGAGAGTCGTTAATAGCATGGTAATTTGCTTAATATTAATATACTTGGTATTCAAGATATGTGAAACTTTCTTATGAGTGTGTTGAATACTAAGAAACGTTTGATGCTTGATAATTGTTTTGAGATATGGAGGTAGTGATATTAAAGTGATGCTAGTTGGGTGATTATGAATTTAAAGAATGCTTGTGTTTAAGTTTGTGATTCCCGTAGCATGCACGTATGGTGAACCGCTTTGTGATGAAGTTGGAGCACAATTTTATTTATTGATTGTCTTCCTTATGAGTGACGGTCAGGGACGAGCGATGGTCTTTTCCTACCAATTTATCCCCCTAGGAGCATGCGCGTAGTGCTTTGGTTTTTGATGACTTCTAAATTTTTGCAACAAGTACATGCGTTCTTATGATTAATGTTGAGTCCATGGATTATACGCACTCTCACCTTTCCACCTTTGCTAGCCTCTCTAATACCGCACACTTTTCGCGGGTATCATACACCCACCATATACCTTCCTCAAAACAGCCACCATACCTACCTATTATGGCATTTCCATAGCCATTCCGAGATATATTGCCATGCAACTTTCCACCGTTCCGTTCATATGACACGCTCCATCATTGTCATATTGCTTTTTGCATGAACATGTAGTTGACATTGTATTTGTGGCAAGGCCACCTTCATAATTTTCATACATGTCGCTCTTGATTCATTGCATATCCCGGTACACCGCCGGAGGCATTGATATAGAGTCATACTTTGTTCTAAGTATCGAGTTGTAATTGAGTTGTAAGAAAAATAAAAGTGTGATGATCATCATTATTAGAGCATTGTCCCAAGTGAGGAAAGGATGATGGAGACTATGATTCCCCCATAAGTCGGGATGAGACTCCGGACAAAATAAAATAAAAGAGGCCAAAGAAGCCCAAATAAAAAAAAGAGGCCATATAAAAAACAGAAAAGGCCCCAAAAAAAGAGAGAAATAGAGAGAAGGGACAATGCTACTATCCTTTTACCACACTTGTGCTTCAAAGTAGCACCATGATCTTCATGATAGAGAGCCTCCTATGTTGTCACTTTCATATACTAGTGGGAATTTTTCATTATAGAACTTGGCTCGTATATTCCAATGACGGGATTCCTCAAAAGTGCCCTAGGTCTTCGTGAGCAAGCAAGTTGGATGCACACCCACGTAGTTTCTTTCGTTGAGCTTTCATATACTTATAGCTCTAGTGCATCCGTTGCATGGCAATCCCTACTCACTCACATTGATATCTATTGATGGGCATCTCCATAGCCCGTTGATATGCCTAGTTGATGTGAGACTATCTTCTCCTTTTTTGTCTTCTCCACAACCACCATTCTATTCCACCTATAGTGCTATGTCCATGGCTCACGCTCATGTATTGCGTGAAAATTGAAAGAGTTTTGAGATTACTAAAGTATGAAACAATTGCTTGGCTTGTCATCGGGGTTGTGCATGATTAAATACTTTATGTGATGAAGATAGAGCAACAACCAGACTATATGATTTTGTAGGGATAAGTTTCTTTAGCCATGTTATTTTGAGAAGACATAATTGCTTTGATTAGTATGCTTGAAGTATTATTACTTTTATGTCAATATGAACTTTTGTCTTGAATCTTTCGAATCTGAATATTCATGCCACAATTAAGAAGTTTTACATTGAAATTATGCCAAGTAGCACTCCGCATCAAAAATTCTTTTTTATCATTTGCCTACTCGAGGACGAGCAGGAATTAAGCTTGGGGATGCTTGATACGTCTCCAACGTATCTATAATTTTTTATTGCTCCATGCTACTTTATCTACTGTTTTAGGCAATATTGGGCTTTATTATCCACTTTTATATTATTTTTGGGTCTAACCTATTAACCGGAGGCCCAGCCCAGATTTGCTGTTTTATGCCTATTTCAGTGTTTCGAGGAAAAGGAATACCAGACGGAGTCAAAACGGAACGAAATCAACTGGAGAAGTTAATTTTGGAAGGAAACCAACCTGATGGGCTTGGAGTGCACGTCAGGGGAGTCCCGAGCTGCCCACGAGGGTGGGGGGCGCCCCCCTGGGCGCGCCCCCTGCCTCGTGAGCACCCTGGAGGTCCACCGACGTACCCCCTGCACCCATATATACCTACGTACCCTAAAAATTCCAGAACAGAAGATAGATCGGGAGTTCCGCCGCCGCAAGCCTCTTTAGCCACCAAAAACCAATCGGGACCCTGTTCCGGCACCCTGCCGGAGGGGGATCCCATCACCGGAGGCCATCTTCATCATCCCGGCGCAATCCATGACGAGGAGGGAGTAGTTCACCCTCGGGGCTAAGGGTATGTACCAGTAGCTATGTGTTTGATCTCTCTCTCTCTCTCTCGTGTTCTCTCTCGTGTTCCCTCTGTGGCATGATCTTGATGTATCCCGAGCTTTGCTATTGAAGTTGGATCTTATGATGTTTCTCCCCCTCTACTCTCTTGTGATGAATTGAGTTTCCCCTTATCGGATTGAGTCTTTTATGAGAACACTTGATGTATGTCTTGCCGTGATTATCTGTGGTGACAATGGGATATCATGTGCCACTTGATGTATGTTTTGGTGACCAACTTGCGGGTTCCACCTATGAACCTATGCATAAGGGTTGGCACGCGTTCTTGACTCTCCGGTAGTAGCTTTGGGGCACTCTTTGAAGTACTTTTATGTTGGTTTGATGAATCTGAGATTGTGTGATGCATATCATATAATCATGCCCACGGATACTTGAGGTGACAATGGAGTATCTAGGTGACATTAGGGTTTTGGTTGATTTGTGTCTTAAGGTGTTATTCTAGTACGAACTCTTTTATAGATCGATCCGAACGAATAACTTTGAGGTGGTTTCGTACCCTACCATAATCTCTACGTTTGTTCTCCGCTATTAGTGGCTTTGGAGTGACTCTTTGTTGCATGTTGAGGGCTTGTCATATGTTCTATCTATGTTATTATTGTTGAGAGAACTTACACTAGTGAAAGTATGAACCCTAGGCCTTGTTTCCTATCATTGCAATACCGTTTACGCTCACTTTTATCTTTAGTTACCTTGCTGTTTTTATTATTTCAGATTACAAAAACCTATATCTACTATCTATTTTGCACTTGTATCACCATCTCTTCGCCGAACTAGTGCACCTATACAATTTACCATTGTATTGGGTGTGTTGGGGACACAAGAGACTTTTTGTTATTTGGTTGCAGGGTTGTTTGAGAGAGACCATCTTCATCCTACGCCTCCCACGGATTGATAAACCTTAGGTCATCCACTTGAGGGAAATTTTCTACTGTCCTACAAACCTGTGCACTTGCAGGCCCAACAACATCTACAAGAAGAAGGTTGTGTAGTAGACATCAATTGCCATGGCATTTTTTTTGTGCAAAAATCAAAGTTCTTAGATTGACTTGAAAATTTACGGAGAATTTTTGTGGAACAAATAAAAAATACTGGTGGGAAAATATATTAGAGGGGGCCACCCAGGAGCCACAAGCTCAGAGGGCGCGCCCACCCCCTAGGGCGCGCCTAGTGAGCTTGTTGCCCCCCGGACCTCCGGCAACCCTAACTCCAACTCCATATAAACCTATTCGCGGAGAAAAGAAACCAGAGAGAAGGATTCATCGCGTTTTATGATACGGAGCCGCCGCAGCCTCTTGTTCTTCATCGGGAAGGCTGATCTGGAGTCCGTCTGGGGCTCCAGAGAGTGGAAATGGACGCCGTCGTCATCATCAACCTTCATTCATCACCATTTCATGAAGCTCACCGCCAGGAGTGAGTAATTCCTTCGTAGGCTTGCTGGACGGTGATGGGTTGGATGATATTTATCATGTAATCGAGTTAATTTTGTTAGGGCTTGATGCCTAGTATCCACTATGTTCCGAGATTGATGTTGCTATGAATTTGCTATGCTTAATGCTTGTCACTAGGGCTCGAGTGCCATGATTTCAGATCTGAACCTATTATTTTTTCATGAATATATATGTGTTCTTGATCCTCTCTTGCAAGTTATACACACCTATTTACGTGTTATGATCCGCATACCCCAAGGTGACAATAATTGGGATTCTTTCCGGTGATTACCGTAGTTTGAGGAGTTCATGTATTCACTAAGTTCTAATGCTTTGTTCTAGTTCTCTATTAAAATGAGGCCTTAATATCCATTAAGTTCCTTATGGACCCCACCGCCACGTGAGGGTAGGACAAAAGATGTCATGCAAGTTCTTTTCCATAAGCACATATGACTATATACGAAATACATGCCTACACTACATTGATGAATTGGAGCTAGTTGAGCATCGCTCTAGGTTATAACTGCTATATGATGATATTATCCAACACAATTATCCATCGCTGATCCAATGCCTATGAACTTTTCACATATTGATCTTTGTTAAATTACTGTCACCGTGCTGCTGTTACAATCACTACAAAACTGTTACTGTTACTATTGCCACTGTTGCCGTTACTTCCATACTACTTTGGTACTAAATATTTTGCTGCAGATATTAAGTCTTTCAGGTGTGGTTGGATTGAAACTCAACTGCTAATACTCGTGAATATTCTTTGGCTTCTCTTGTGTCGAATCAATAAATTTCGTTGAATACTCTACCCTCCAAAACTGTTGCGATCCCCTATACTTGTGGGTTATCAAGACATTTTTCTAGCAACGTTGCCGGGGAGCATAGCTATATTTGCCGAGTCACTTGGGATTTATATCTGTTGATCACTATGTAGAATCTGAAAGATATCAGAACCAAGATCGTTACCTCTAGGATGAGGGGAGGTAAGGAACTGCCATCTAGCTCTGCACTTGATTCACCTTTTGTTTTAAGTAAGCTTGCGACACCACCACCTTCTATTAATCCTGATATGTCGCAAGTAATTGATGATGCTACTTCTGCTATTAATGATGCTTATGATGATGCTAGTACTTTGCTTGATAAGACCGTGCCACTGTGTGAATTTCTTGATGAACTTGCTCAAGCTAAAGAAATTGAGAATGCTAAAACTTATGAGATTTTTGAAACTAATGAAATTATTGAAACTAAAGATTATGATACACCTATTAGACCTGATTACCCTAGATATGAATTGCCTAGTATATTTGATTCTATGTTATGGATGGAGTGGTAGCTAGGGATTTTCTCTCTTTTAAGGGTAGAGAGGATCTTAAGAAATTACTAGTCAAGTTGAAAGAAAAATCTTTGAATGCTAGAATGAACTATGATCCTAAATTTGCTACCTCACCTATATTTGTTACTGATAAGGATTATAAATTCTCTCTCGATCCTGAGTTAATTACTTTGGTTGAATCTGATCTTTTTTCATGGTTATGAATCGGAAACTGTTGTGGCACATCTTACTAAATTGAATGATATAGCCACCCTATTTGCTCATGAGGAAAAACTTTGCTACTACTATATTCTTAAGTTGTTTCCTTTCTCATTAAAGTGTGATGCTATTAAAGGATCGAGAAGAGGTGTCTAGAGGGGGGGGGGTGATTAGACCCTCAACAAGTAAAGATAACACTTTTTAAGTTTTTCAAGTTGAGGTTGGAAATTTGCACAATTTCAAACATTCACAATACTTATCAAGCAAGCATGGCAAGAGTATATGAGCAGCGGAAAGTAAAACATGCAACTTGCAAGAAAGTAAAGAGATGTGATTGGAGTGTGCAAATGCAATTGGAGACACGGAGATTTTTGGTGTGGTTCCGATAGGTGGCGCTATCGTACATCCACGTTAGTGGAGACTTCAACCCATAAAAGGTAACGGTTGCGCGAGTTGACGGAGGGCTCCACCCATGAAGGGTCCACGAATAAGCAACCTTGTCTATCCCACCATGGCCAGCGCCCACGAA
This sequence comes from Triticum dicoccoides, assembly GCF_002162155.2. Classification (NCBI taxonomy): domain Eukaryota; kingdom Viridiplantae; phylum Streptophyta; class Magnoliopsida; order Poales; family Poaceae; genus Triticum; species Triticum dicoccoides. The sequence goes on along the minus strand of NC_041383.1, from coordinate 751,923,164 downwards.
GGAATTGCCTCACTAGCACTACAAGAAATATGTCAACTAGTGATCTTCTGTCAGTGACCCTGGAAGAATTGGTCATAGATCTATGACCATTTGAGACCAATTGGTCAAAAGCTGTCCGGGGGGCTCCAAACCCTAAACCTTTGCGACCATTTTGGTTAGAAAGGTCGTAATTTCCTTACACGAAATGGTCATAAAGCAAACAACGCTAGTCCGCTGCCTTATTTCTAGTTGTTAACGACCAATATAGATGGTCATAGCCTTGTAAATTGTGGTGGGTTGCGATGATTAGGCGCCATCTCATCAGTTTTGCCTATGTGTCATGTCCATGTGTCAATTTTTGCCCTAGGTTGTGAAGCAACCTATATTTATGTTATTCCAAAAATTCCCAAAAAATTCTCATAAATTATTTGGATCATATCTTCATCAAATATGTCAAAAACCTTCCTTGCCTAGTTCAAAAATAATTAAACAATATTCATTTTCCAATTCTGTTCAGAGCAGCACTTTGTGAAGGAAGTGTTATTTATATATTCTTGATTTCCCTAAAAATTTGTGAAGACATTCTTCTTAGTATATGATCATCCTCAGCCAAAACTCACACCCATTGGCCATGTGCATTTCCCATACCGCTAATCAAACTCTTGGCTGCTAATTCATGTTTGAGCATAATTCGGTCTCCTCATGAGAGTCTTATGTTATAATTTTCTTACTAGCACCTACCTGGGGAGTGCCCAACCCACTAGACATTCCTAGTCTGCCCAAAACGCATGGCAACACCACGGTCACGCGGTGACCACGTGACGGGCATGCAAGCTTACGCGCTCTACAGTTGGGGCCCTCGGCCACCGTACAAACCTCGATGTATCGCCACGAAACCATGTATTTCTCATTAAATAGGTACTTATGTACCTAGAAATTATTTTCTGAAAAAATAAAGAGCAAAGTATGAGGCAGCTACCGTTCAAATTTGAGCTGCTTCCAACTGAATCAGCGGGAATTTGTCTTTTTCACCAGAGGTGGATCAAAACTTTTGACACCCAACCATTCTGTCAATTGTGCATTAAATATGGCCTAGTATTTTATAAAATTGATTAGGTCCAATTTTGCAACAAATATATGGTAGGTCCTTCACAAAAAAAACTCATTTCGGGCACTCGGAAAATGGAAAATGTATTTTCCGTGCAAAGAAAATGAAAACTCCTTAGGCAACATTGTTTGGAATTCCAAGATGCACCCTTGTGCACAATATAAGATCATTTGAACAAACTATGCCATGAATTTGGCCATCAGATTGATCATTTGACTTGAAAGCCATGAATCTTCATGCATGATAGCTCATTTCTGAGAACACTTTTTTAAAATAATTGTCGTATTACAAGTTTATAATTTTTCCTGATAAATTGGTGACATATAATGACACAATGCGAAGGTTTTCCAATTTTTTGATTTTTTATGCCTGTTTCAAAATGCGGTCAAAACGGCGGGAATGACCATTCCTATCTAGTGGTTGAATCTTGGAATTTTTTTGGTGTTTCTCTGATTAAGTAGATACTTATGTACCTAGAAATGATTTTTGGAAAAAATAAAGAGCAAACAATAAGGCAGCTGCAGTTCAATTTTGACCCGTTTCCAACTAAATCAGCGAAAATTTGTCTTTTTCACCAGAGGTGGATAAAAACTTTTGACACCTAACCATTTGGTCAATTGTGCATTAAATATGTCCTAGTATTTTAGAAAATTTATTTGGTACAATTTTTCTACAAATATATTATAGGTCCTTCACAAAAAAACTCATTTTGGGCACTCAAAAAATGAAAATGAATTTTTCGTCCAAAGAAAATGAAAACTCCCTTAGGCAACATTGTCAGCCATTCCAAGATGCACCCTTGTGCACAATATGAGATCATTTGAACAAACTAAGTCATGAATGTGGCCATAAGATTGATCATTTGGCTTGAAAGCCATGAATCTTCATGCATGATAGCTCGTTTCTGAGAACACTTTTTTAAAATAATTGCCGTATTACAAGTTTATAGTTTTTCTGATAACTTAGTCACTTATAATGACACAATGCGAAGGTTTTTACAATTTTTTGATTTTTTTGAATTTTTATGCCCGTTTTAAAATGCGGTCAAAACGGCAGGAATGACCGTTCCTAGCTAGTGGTTGAATCTTGAATTTTTTTGGTGTTTCTCTTATTAAATAGATACTTATGTACCTAGAAATGATTTTTGGAAAAAAATAAAGAGCAAACTATAAGGCAGCTGCAGTTCAAATTTGACCTGTTTCCAACTGAATCGGCGGAAATTTGTCTTTTTCACCATAGGTGGATAAATTTTTTTGACACCTAACCATTTGGTCAATTGTGCATTAAATATGGCCTAGTATTTTGGAAAATTTATTTGGTACAATTTTGCAACAAATATATTATAGACCCTTCACAAAAAAACTCATCGAAAAATGGAAAATGATTTTTTCGTACAAAGAAAATGAAAACTCCCTTAGGCAACATTGTCTGCCATTCCAAGATGCACCCTTGTGCACAATATGAGATCATTTGAACAAACTAAGTCATGAATGTGCCATAAGATTGATCATTTGGCTTGAAAGCCATGAATCTTTATGCATGATAGCTCGTTTCTGAGAACACTTTTTTAAAATAATTGCCGTATTACAAGTTTATAATTTTTCCTAATAACTTGGTCACATATAATGACACAATGCGAAGGTTTTCCAATTTTTTGTTTTTTTTTTGAATTTTTTATGCCCATTTCAAAATGCGGTCAAATCAGCGGGAATGACCGTTCCTAGCTAGTGGTTGAATCTTGAATTTTTTTGGTGTTTCTCTTATAAAATAGATACTTATGTACCTATAAATGTTTTTTGGAAAAAATAAAGAGCAAACTATAAGGCAGCTGCAGTTCAAATTTGACCTGTTTCCAACTGAATCGGCGGAAATTTGTCTTTTTCACCAGAGGTGGATAAAAACTTCTGACACCTAGCCATTTGGTCAATTGTGCATTAAATATGTCCTAGTATTTTAGAAATTTGATTTGATACAATTTTGCAACAAATATATTATAGGCCCTTCACAAAAAAACTCATTTTGGGCACTCGAAAAATGGAACATGAATTTTTCGTACAAAGAAAATGAAAACTCCCTTAGGCAACATTGTCTGCCATTCCAAGATGCACCCTTGTGCACAATATGAGATCATTTGAACAAACTAAGTCATGAATGTGGCCATAAGATTGATCATTTGGCTTGAAAGCCCTGAATCTTTATGCATGATAGCTCGTTCCTGAGAACACTTTTTTAAAATAATTGCTGTATTGCAAGTTTATAATTTTTTCTAATAACTTGGTCACATATAATGACACAATGCGAAGGTTTTCCAATTTTTTGATTTTTTTTTGAATTTTTTATGCCCGTTTCAAAATGCGGTCAAAACGGGGGGAATGACCGTTCCTAGCTAATGGTTGAATCTTGGAATTTTTTTGGTGATTCTCTGATTATATAGATACTTATGTACCTAGAAATGATTTTTTGGAGAAAATAAAGAGCAAACAGCCGCAGTTCAAATTTGACCCGTTTCCAGCTGAATCGGCGGAAATTTGTCTTTTTCATCAAAGCTGGATAAAAACTTTTGACAGCTAACCATTTGATCAATTGTGCATTAAATATGTCCTAGTATTTTAGAAAATTGATTTGGTACAATTTTGCAACAAATATATTATTTGTCCTTAACAAAAAAAACTCATTTTGGGCACTCGAAAAATGGAAAATTGTTTTTTCGTCCAAAGAAAATGAAAACTCCCTTTGTCAATATTGTTTGCAAATTCATTTTGAGCACTGTAAAATGGAATGAATTTTTTTATCTTGAATCAATCACGACCAATTTATATGGTCATAAGGTCATAAAATGGTTTGCTGCATTCTGATTGAACCATGAGCATATCACGCGGATCACGCATCAACCACCGTCGGATGCTTCCGGATCCAACGGCCCAAACCCACCCGAGCCGAAACCCTAGGTCTGTCCTCATGGACATTTTCCACCCACCCCCCGTCTCCATTCTTTCTTTCTTTCTCTCCCTCCCCCCTCAGATCCTCTCCCCTCTCCCTCGATGCAGATCCCCCTCACCCCCTCATCGCCGCCACCCACCCCTCCAAACCTCACCGCCACCCACCTGCGCCGCCTCCCTCACTCTCCCCTCGTCTCCCTCGTCCTCGACCAACCTTGCCGCCGTGCAGGGGCTGGGTTGTCGCCGTGTGCTGTTCCTGTGGGTTGTCACTGCGGGGGCCGGCTCCCATGATTTGATCCAATCCTCTCCCCCAATCCCACCTGCCAGCGGCGACCTCTTCTCAACCAGCCCCGTCACCGGCCTCCAGATCCAACCCAGCAGCTACCAGCTCAGGCCTAACCCCTACCCCGCGGCCATGGCCATGGTCCCACCGCTAGGGTTTCTCATGCAGCCTTCCCTCGCCATGGCTCGCGCAGGAGGAAGGAGCCCGAGTCTCCAGTAGCCATGAGCGACAGCAAGGACACCCTCGACCTCTCCGCCCTCGGCATCGCCGTCCCCAACACCGCAGGTTCATTCGCCGCTCCCGCTCCCCCCTTGTTGTTGTTGCCGTTGATGGGGTGTGAGGTCTTATTGGTTTCACTGGTGGTGGTTTCGATGTAGAGCTCAGCGCGTGGACTCCTGAGCTCAGCGCCGAGAGCTCAGGCCAACCTGGTGGAGTCGATTAAGGTGAGGTTTCTCGCAGCGCTTCTGTGTTATTTTGTTCCTTGTTCATTTGGGTGGCTTTGGGTTGTTTATGTGACCTAGTTGTGCTGATTCGGTGCGGTGGTTGTGCAGAACATGCTGCAAGGATTGGCGGTGTGGCACCCAGACGTGCTCGAGAGCCCGTAGCCCAAGGTCAGGAAGTGCGTTGAGGCGCTTAAAGAGATCCAGGTATAACTACAGGGGTTCCACTATGCTCTACTAGGAGATTCGTGGCAGCGTGGATCATTAACTATTCCTAAGTGCGATTTCTTTGATTCTCTGATGCAACTTGCAGTTGACGGTACAACTTGGTAGGTACCGCCATTGATAAGAAGTCTTGCGTAATGGTACAGCTTGGTTCGTAGTCGTACTGCCATGATTGATTGCTATCCTGACTGAGCAAGGGCTGTTGAATATAAGTTGCACAGTTGCTTATTAGTGGGCACTTCAGGTTGTGCTATTGTTTCTTGCCATGATTCTAGGAAAATGATAGCAGTTGTCAGGATTATTTTCCCTGATAACTATTTTAACTTTGAAATCTGTGTGTTAGTTATAATGTGGTGGACTTTGTGTTTGAGAGCAAATTCAGTTGATTCTTTGATGGAGCACTGAGACTATGCATGGAACATTAGTTTTTATGATCTAAAACTACCTTCCTTGTAGTCCACTTTAGTGTGTGCATATAGTATTTCAGCAGTCTAATTTAGTCTTTGATTTTTCCTCGTAGTATGCGAGGTTAAAACCGTCCTGCCAATAAGCCCTTCTTGGTTTAAAACATAGCTCTGTTGAGTGTAGTCTGTAGGCCCCAATTTTTAGGCATGTGAGCCTCTGCTGCAAGTGTGTACTTGACCACTCTAAAAAATTAACCGTCTAGTGCTTTGATTCTTGGCCAGAGTAGAGCCACCAACCTTTTGGCTTTTGATCCTGAATGCCACTTGCTGCTGTAGTTTCTGCCTATTGAGGATGACATGAAGGTCTGCTTCTGTATGTCTTCGTTAGTTCCAGTTCTTGTAATGTGTCACTCTGTTCAGAAGTGCATTTTTATTTTAGGATTTGCTTCCTGTGTGGTACGGGATGGCTGCGTATTAAAACAATTTGGTTACTATCGGAAGCACTTTAATTCTCTTGAATGTAACTTTGACAAGCATG
>NC_041383.1:751905541-751916674 GCF_002162155.2 Triticum dicoccoides | reverse complement strand
TGTGTGTGTGTGTGTGTGTGTGTGTGTGTGTGTGTGTGTTCAATTTGTCTGGACTATGTGATGGCATTCTATGATTCTGTTTAACAACTTCCGTATTATCTTCTTATTTCTCTTGTCCTTGTGCAGTAAGATTTGATTCGGTACAAGGGGTTCATCGTGCCAGGCTCCTCTTTTCTGCTGCTTCCATGCAACAGTGGTGGCGGTGGTGCCGTTTGGCATCGGCTACAAACACAGCCACAGTGAGATCCTTTCCTTCCTCTGCTCCCCACCTCTGGTGGTTGGTCTGAGCTTGTCGTGGTCATGGAGCCATGACTATGGTGGTCGCTCTACGTTCATGGCCATTGTGCCATGTTTATGCCTGGTTAGGCTGCTGCAGTCAGTCCTTGCATGATGGTGCCGTTATCCTTTGTTTGTTTGTTCGTTTGTCTGTCTCCTTGGTAATTATCATGCTATCAGTAGCCTACCTGATGCAAACTTAGCTGCATATAAAGTTGAAATGCCATAGAGAACATTGAAGAGAACATACAAGAGATGTAAATGTTTTTGTCCTAAGTTGACATGCATTACTCTATTTTTTTCTATGTGGGTCAAACTGATAAGAGATGTGAAGTCTTGTGATGAGACCCTTATTTACTAACAAAGTTATATTTGTCCGCTGGATGCATACCTATGTTTTAGATATACATTGGTTAGGTGGGTCATGAAACTGGCAAGAGATTTAATTTTTTGTGATGCCTTCTACATCAAGTTGCATCCTTCTGCACAAAATTTTGTATGTGTTATTGGTCTAGTGGAGGATTAGCATCCTTTTCTGGTTTGTTGTGAAACGCTTTGGTTTACTCCCTGGTTTTGTTGTCTGTAGGAGTTTGAGTGAAATTCTGAATGTTGGTCTTTCCTGTACGGCTTAAAACTATACTCTTTTTCACTAATGAGTAAACCAAGTTAACCATGAAGTTTTATGTGTAATCTATTCAAGTAATAAATTCAACTTCTGATATGAAGGTTTAAAATTTCTTATAATAAATTCTACTGAACCTGAACACTACTTCTTGTATTACTTGGCAAGTAAGAGTGTTTTTCTCGTGTTTTAAGATATCTGAAGGTTGTTCACCCAAGTGTTTCCCCTTTAGGGTCAACCCCACGATGAATTTAGATGGCGGTCATTTGGTAACCCTGTTTGAAATTCTGAACATATGTAAGGAGAAAAAAAGACCGTAATCTCTATGTTCCATTTTGTCTGTTTATACAAGTGTTTATGGGGTGCTAAATCTGATGGGAATGGCGTCAAGGATCAGAATATTCAGTTTTTGTTTTACTTCAGTTCATGTTGAGCTCCATAACAGAACTGCTTGATGTTGTTGCCTGTGGGAATCTTGTTGCTTCTGGCAGAGTGCTCCCTTTGTTGTTACATCAATTTTGTCTAGTTTCTGGCAGGGCACTCCCTTAGTGTTGTTAAAGAAGACTTATTTAATCTTCTTCAGGTTTTCAAGGGGGTTTTGTTTATGACAGCCATGGAGCAGAAAAAACCGACATGCTACTAATGCTAAGATGGTACTGATCCTATTTCTCATATCATTTCGTGAACGAAATATGTGTCTTGTCAATGCTTGCTGATGCTAGTCATGCTGTCTAGTATAGCTAATTCTTTGCGTATCTTTATAACATTCAAGAGCTCTTTAGTCCTGCCAGGACAAGGTTTGATGGAAATTCGTCGGAGCCTTTCTTTGTTTCCTTGCTTGATGCAGCAGATTCGTACCTGCTGTGTTTTTGCTTGCTTAGTTTAGCTATTGTATTTGTGATTTGTTATTTTGGGGTGAGATGTGGTCTGTGTCTAACTGTTGTGTAGAGATGCATGTGCTTGGAGCCTTGCTGTATATCTTTGTATCACCTTCTTTGCAAGCTACCCGTTTTGTTTACCTTTTGTATAGTCCCCAAAAGGTTTTCAGGTTTTATAGCAAAGTTGAAGCCTATTGTGTTCATATGTTTCACCGAGGAAAACTTCAAATCTTAGTTTGTAGAGAAAATGATTTGTGTCACATGCTCAACACACTTTGAACTATATACCTGGTTTAGTTTTAGAGAAAAATGCTCCTGGTTGTTTAACACACTGAACTAATTAGCCTACCAACCAACTACCATCAGTATCCACCGAAACAGTTGTGCAAATAACTTTTGCGGATAATCATTTGTTTTAAACAAGTACTAATATTTTGGCAGCACAATAAGTTTCAAATTCTTATGCTGGTTTATGTCCTCTTTTTAGGTTATGAGAAGATATGCTCCTGGAGAGATGCTCTTAGCAAACTAGAAGGGATGCAACCAAATCCAATCGATAGCATGGCAGTGGTCTCTGAATATCTAAGCTAGTGATCATCTTTTCAGCGATTCCTTTTCTGTTTGGCCGGCCTTCTCGTAGGTTTGCACATAAGCGGAAGTTGGTAGTGTATATTAGCTGTTGTTGGAGCTGTGATGGCAGTATATCTTTTTTGTTGCTTGGCTGTCGCTTCATCTTTTTGTTGCTGCTGCTTATGTATAGATAATCTAATGAAGATGTAACTGTAACAAATGATATATGATTGTATGGCAAAACAAATATTGCTTTGATAGCAAAATAAAAAAACTCAACTGTTTCTCTGTTGTCCATTCCTATGAATTAGTGGGATGAAAATATTGATGGGCTGGAAGAGGCCTTGGCCCAAACAATGCTGGACAAAGATGAAACGAAAAAAGTCTTAAAAATACGCCGAGGGCCAAAAAAATTGCATGAATCTCAAAAACTAAAAAGGCCAAATTACTGGGCCAGGCCCATGTAGCTAGCAAAAATTAACAAAAATATATATATTAAAAGGGCTGAATTAATGGGCTCGGCCCATCTAAAGCACCGAAATGGACCGGGTTAATTCTAAGTAACGACCTTTTCAATTGGTCGCAATTTTGCCACGCCGGATTGCCACGTAGGATTTGACGTGGCCTGGACAGACAGCCAGTGACCAAAACAAAAGGTCATGGGTTCAACGACCTTCTATTTTGGTCGTAAATGTCCACGACCTTCTCACAGAAAAGGTCGTTAATTTTAGTTTACGACCGCCAGCTTTTGATCTTCTGTTTTTGGTCACAAAAAGGTCACAAATGAAAAACAATGACCATTCAGTGACCAATAGTCAAGGTGACAAGTTGACATATTTCTTGTAGTGTAGGGTAGATCTTCATGAAGTAGGCGATCTCCTTGCCCTTACAAACTCCTTGGTTCAACTCCACAATCTTGATGGAGGCTCCCAAGTGACACCTAGCCAATCTAGGAGACACCAAGGTAATAGATGGTGTGTTGATGATGAACTCCTTGCTTTTGTGCTTCAAATGATAGTCTCCCCAACACTCAACTCTCTCTCATAGATTTGGATATGGTGGAAAGATGATTTGAGTGGAAAGCAACTTGGGGAAGACTAGAGATCAAGATTCTTGTGATAGGATTGGAACGTCTTGGTCTCAACACATGAGCATGTGGTTCTCTCTCAGAAACTGAGTAGTGGAAGTGTAGGCACATTCTGATGGCTCTCTCTCGAATGGAGAAGGGGTTGGAGGGGTATATATAGCTGACGGTGTCCTGGACTAGGGGGTACTCACCACGTCGTCCCCCGATCAGTTAGATTGGGCCGAGGACCCCCATGGCCGTATACTCCTGGGCCAGTTCGGACAACCGCCGCATACAAGGAAGATTCCACAAGACTTGGTGATCAAGACAAGGACTCCTCCCCACCGGCGTATTCGGCTAGGACTCTTGTTATCCTAGGCCTCTAGTACATTATATAAACCGAGGCTAGGATAGTCGATAGATTATTATGACATTACTCATCATACCTCTAGGGTTTAGACCACAACATATGATCTCGGGGTAGATCAACTCTTGTAACCCCTATACTCATTAAAGTCAATCAAGCAACATGTAGGGTATTATCTCATCAAGAGAGCCCAAAGCTGGGTAAAATCCCGTGTTCATGTTACCATCAATCCTAAGACGCACATCTTGGGACCCCATACCCGAGATCTTTCGGTTTTGACACCGACAATGGTGCTTTCATTGAGAGTTCCGCTGTGTGATCGGCAAAAGGGGTCAATGGCTCGACCATAGATCAACTACGACATCGGCTTATTCGTCACCAGCTCAATTGGTCACCTTAGCTCGATCGAGGACTGCTCCCTACCTTCGATCATCATGATCGGATGAGGGACTTCATCAACATCAACTCCGATCTCCATCAAGATCATGGAGGAATCATCCATGGAGCTCGGGGGCTCAACGTCAACATTGCCCTCGGGCGACCGTGCTGTTTTTCTGGAGAACAAAATTGTATACGCCGCCACCGCCTCCTCGAGTGTCACCTAAACGATTGCTTTAGTGGAATTATGCATAATTGAGTCTACAACAACACTGCAAAATTTCGTCGAGTTACGATGGAGGAATCTCCGGCAATCTCCGATATATCGGAGCCGTGTTGAATCTGGATGAGAATCTGAACGAGTTCGGAGCGTGGTGTCCAGCATCTAGCTCGGATGTTCTTTGGAAGATCCAACCGTTGATCGGCTGCGGAATTCCTATATCTACCACTTGTCAAAATTTCAGCTCGATCCGACCGTCCTAACTCCGGGAACCTTCTGATTAGTGCATCACTTTTCGGATCTGTTTTCTACGCGAGAACGAATCCGACCTGAGTTCATCTTCTTTATGAACGGGATTTCGGACATCCTTTTTGAAGGAAGTTTTTGTTTGGGGTATTGTGTTTTGTTCCCAAACACATCCCACCAATTTTAAAGTCTTTTCCAATATGATCTTCACCATCACAACGGTGTCAAACCGGCCTAACAACGTTGCTCCATGGCTGCTGACCTGCGCTAGACACGTCGCCGCTTTATTGAGCCGAGCTCGACTTCTTCGGATCATCATCTCGGCAAGCCGAACAAGAGTTCAGCATCGTGAAGGATAAATCATCACCAACATCGACGCTCCACAGATTACATGGAGCGGACACACCGGCATCGCCGCGCGGTCACTTCATCAACCAGCATTAACCACGTCACAAGTTACGACCTGCATCAGCATGGCCGAACCGTTGCTTCATCGAGCCGATGTCCATCACGTCGAACTACTTCAACACCTCGGCTGACATGGCAGCTGCAACATCTCTCACTGATCTGCTTCGTCCACTCGCCTCGACTGGGGGCTTCGTCATCCCTTCATGAACTTACTTCGGAGACTTCAACGTCACCGGCCGACCAGCTTCATCACATTAGCTGGACCACGGGCTTTGCCTCGACGAGCCAACCTTTGCCAGCATCGTCTTGCCTTCGCTTCATCACCCATCGGGCAATGGGTGTGCGGAGCGAGTCCCAATTTTGGGAGTAACCTTTCTTCGGACCGCTACAACAAATAAACCAGGTCTATCAAATGGTGGCCGCATTAACGACGGTTGCGAGGTGGTTCAGTCAGTTTCCGTGCATAGTTTGGCGAACGCCGTATCCAAAACTCAGACCGACTTGTGAATTCGGGATTTGTCACGCCTTCACTGCGTCGCCCCGACTGAAAGGGCTAGTTATCGACTAGAGGGGGGCGGGTGAATAGGCGATTTTTATGGAAGTCTTCAAAACGTGGGAGTTTTGAAGACAAACAATATAAACAACACTATTCGATTGCAGCGGAAGGTAGACTACACTAGACAAGCCATAGTCAAGTATTCAATGAAGTGAAAGCACGAAGACTAATAGCAGCTAGGTAGTAAAGATCAGGATGGAAGATAGTATGAAGCCAATCAGAACAGGTACTCACACAGTGAAGTCAAACAGATAATGCAAGCAGGTAATGACTTCATGAAGACAAACTATAAGTAAAGAGAAGTAAGAGATAGAACCAGTGGCTTCAGAAGGACAGGGATTTTTTCGACCAGTTCCAGTTGCTATGACAACTATACATCTGGTTAGGGAGGCTGAGATTCAACTCAGAAGACCGCGTCTTCACCTTATTCCCCTTGAGCTAAGGACACTTAGTCCCCGCCCAATCACTCTGGTAAGTCTTCAAGGTAGACTTCCGAACCTTCACAGACTTCGTTCACCGGCAATCCACAATGACTCTTGGATGCTCAGAACGCGAAGCCTACCCGGCTGGAGGATTCACAGTCCTCAAGTGTAACAAGTCTTCAGATCACGCAGACAGAAAGACTTCAGTGATGCAAAACACTCTTTGGGCTCTGGGTGGTTTGGGCTTTGTCCTTGCAAGGATTCTCTCTCAAAAGCCTCGGAGGTGGGTTGCTCTCAAACGACAAAAGCCGTATCTAACTCTGAGCAGCCACCAATTGTATGGTGTAGGGGGTGGGCTATTTATAGCCACTGGGCAACCCGACCTGATTTGTCCGAAATGACCCTGGGTCACTAAGGAACTGACACGTGTCGCAACAGTCAGATTTCAAACACACGCGGCAGCTTGACTTGGGCTACAAGTCAAGCTGACTTATCCGACTCTGGATAAGATTTGCTCTCATTGTGTTCGCTCGAAGACATAGGATTTGGTTGAGCATCACTTCAGTCACTCTGACTTTGTTCACTTGGACCCCATTTATCAGTGTGGTGATTCCTATGACTCAACAAAGAAGAAAAGGAAACAACGAAACAACTAAGTCTTCGCGCTCCATAGTCTTCACTCAATGTCTTCTCGTGTCATAGTCTTCAATGTGAATATCTTCATAGACCACCATTGTCTTCAATGTCTTCACACATTTTTAGGGGTCATCTCCGGTAGGTAAACCAAATCAATGAGGGACTACTACCTGTGTTATCCTGCAATTCTCACAAACACATTAGTCCCACAACCAGGTTTGTCGTCAGTACTCCAAAACCAACTAGGGGTGGCACTAGATGCACTTACAATCTCCCCCTTTTTGGTGATTGATGACAAACTGGTTGAATTTTTCAACGGGGATGAAAGTATGTGAAATTGTAAAGGATTAAGATATTGTCTTCATAAGTGGCAAAAGGCTCCCCTTGAAGATGTGCATATAAATGTTTTGCGTAGGAATGCAAATGCACATGGCAGGTTGTACTTGTGGAGATCCTCTTCACCATATGAAGACAATACATCATGCATGAACAGATATACAAGAATAATGACATGCATAATGAAAAATGGACGTCTGCAAAATGACTTCATGCGGGATTTATCATCGCACATGCGGAATTTATCGTCGCATCACAGAATAGCAGAAAAAAGTAGCAGACGACCATCAAGTTCAAGTGTTACAACTCAAAGAACCAAATATATCAAAAAAGAGAGTTGTAAACACTAGGCAAAAGTATAGCAACCACCCATATGGACCCGCTTGAAGACTATCAACCTATGCTTCTCCCCCTTTTGTCAGTAAGGACCAAAAACGTTTGAAGACATAGTCACTACTCGTTCCCATGAGGAGTAGGTGAAGCAGTAGGGTCGACGTTGAGGTTTGGTGGTGCAGAAGAACTTGGTGCAGTGTCGATGCTGATGTTGGCGGTGGTGAAGTAGCATCATCGGCTTCATCAATAACTCTGGCATTTATTGTGGCTGTGGACAAAGAGTACTCTAAATCTTCAAGAGACGGGGTTCGACGTAAAACAACATTCCTAGGAGGAGTAGAGTCAAACTTGAATCTTTCGGTGAAGCCATCGTCTTGAAGATCAGCTTCAACATTAAGGAGTGTCAAACCCTTCCAAGTCCTCCGACAGGTTTCATGAGTGACAAAGGCGTTCTTGGTGGCAAGATTTCAAATGCAATTGACATCCACCATGAGGCTTTGGATTTGACGCTTCATCCAGTAGTGATGCTTGTCATGTTTTTTATGCAAGGCCACGAGAAGCTCTCGGTCCTTGAGCACACGAGATAGCTTCCGAGGCCTTGGAGCAATGGTGCTTTCTATGGCTTCAATGCGTGCACAACGAGTGTTGCCGTCCAGAGGATAAATACAAGAAGCAACCTGCACACCTTCAACATCCTGAGAGAAACTCTGACGATCTGCATTATGAAGATATAGTGCTTCCTTGGCAGGCTTTGGGTATATGGCTTCAATGGACAAATCAACCTCTGGTATAAATATGAGATGGTTATGAGTAGAGGGCTAATAGTTAATGGCAGAGTGAAGCTTGATCATACGCATAATCCAAGGAGCATAGAATTTCAGACCAAACATGTCAGATCCAGATGCAGCAAATTGACGAATGAAGAAATCCTGAGTATTGAAGCTTTTTCCATTGAGAATATAGACGACCAATGTCCTCATTGCACCTTCAAGCTTTGCTGAGGAGGAATGCCCTTTGATGGGCCATAGAGTTCACCTAATGATATGATAGATGGTGCGGGGCAGATACTCTAGGTCTTCAAAAAGGAGTTCCTTGGGATATTCAGCATCCTCAGGCAGTTGCTTCATCATACTTAGCATCTGGCTCATGTTGGGCTCTGGCTTCTAAAAGATGCTTTCCACAACATCGCGGTGAAGGTGACAACCAGGTTCATACAGTTCGCCCGGAGTGGAAAGGCCGGTAAGCTCAATGAGATCAAAGGCTTTGGCTTCATGATGGACATTGCCTGTCATCCACTCAAGGACCCATGTCGTTGTATCCCTGTTGTAGCCGCGAATGTGGAGGGTTGCATAGAATTGCAGTAGAAGATCTTCATTCCAATGTTCCTTGTCGGTGACAAACTGCAGAAGGCCAGCATCACAAAAGCAGTCAAGGGCTTCTTCTAGACAGGGCAGACCAGCAATGGCTTCAGTGTCCAGACGCATATGAGGGAATATCACTCCTGATTGTATAGAATACATGAGTAGTAGCTGCGCTGCTGATAGCTCCAGAACCGATCTGATGATATTCTTGGCTTGGAATATGGGTTCTTGGCAGTATCAAAGAAGGTGTTGTGTGCAATGAAGACTGTCGGTGTCAAAACCGGCGGATCTCGGGTAGGGGTTCCCGAACTGTGCGTCTAGGCGGATGGTAACAGGAGACAAGGGACATGATGTTTTTACCCAGGTTCGGGCCCTCTCGATGGAGGTAAAACCCTACTCCTGCTTGATTGATATTGATGATATGGGTAGTACAAGAGTAGATCTACCACGAGATCAAGGAGGCTAAACCCTAGAAGCTAGCCTGTGGTATGATTGTTGTTCGTCCTACGGACTAAAACCCTCCGGTTTATATAGACACCAGAGAGGGTTAGGGTTACACAGAGTCGGTTACAATGGTAGGAGATCTACATATCTGTATCGCCAAGCTTGCCTTCCACGCCAAGGAAAGTCCCATCCGGACACGGGACAAAGTCTTCAATCTTGTATCTTCATAGTCCAGGAGTCCGGCCAATGGTGATAGTTCGGCTATCCCGACACCCCCTAATCCAGGACTCCCTCAGTAGCCCCTGAACCAGGCTTCAATGACGACGAGTCCGGCGCGCATACTGTCTTCAGCATTGCAAGGCGGGTTCCTCCTCCGAATACTTCATAGAAGATTTTGAACACAAGGATAGTGTCCGGCTCTGCAAAACAAGTTCCACATACCACCGTAGAGAGAATAGTCTTTACACAAATTCAATCTGCTTACATATTCTGCGGCGTGTCGTCACACAACGGCCAAGCCTTTATTGGAATTGTTTTTACTGTCCCACCTCAGCGTGTTTAGCGAGGTGGTTTCCTTGGCACGTCTTGTCAAAGCAGAGATCGTGTCCCCTTATTCCGGGATTCTCATCAATACGGGCGTGGGTAATCCAACCGCGCCATTGATTATGACACTTGGGAGATAAGCGAGTTTTATCAGGCTGGTGGGGACACATAGTTTCATCCGTCCATATAAGGGGATAAGGATCCACCTTTTCACCTACGCCTTCTTCCTCCTTTGCTCATCCATTTCCGTGCACTCGAGCTCCAGTGCCCAAGTCCGCACATCTCGCCTCAACCTTCCCCAACCATGTCCGGAGCGGGAGGCAAGTGGATGGCCTCCTCCGTCACGGAGGGGCACATCAAAAAGTTGAGGAAAGCCGGATACCTGCACAACGACATTGCACACCGGCTTCCAGACGAGGGGCAGCTCGTCCCCACCCCCAGGCCCCATGAGAGGGTGGTGTTCCTTCCCCATTTCCTCGATGGACTGGGCTTCCCACTCCACCCATTTGTCCGAGGGCTCATGTTCTACTATGGCCTAGATTTCCATGATCTGGCCCCGAATTTCATCCTCAACATCTCAGCGTTTATCGTTGTGTGCGAGGCCTTCCTCCGCATCAAGCCCCACTTCGGCTTATGACTGAAGACCTTCAATGTCAAGCCGAAGGTAGTGGGCGGCCAGCAGGCGGAGTGCGGAGGCGCCATGGTAGGCAAGATGCCCAACGTCATATGGCTCGAGGGCGCCTTCGTGGAAACCATCAAAGGGTGGCAATCGGGGTGGTTCTACATCACCGAGCCGCGTGACCCTGAATGGGCAGCGCCCCCCGAATTCCGATCTGGCATCCCCACACGGCTCACCTCCTGGAAAGAGAAGGGCCTGACGTGGGGTGATTTGGAAGAGCTGACCGGACTCCAAACCTGCGTCCAAAACCTTGTGAACAAGAAGATCAAGCTCGTCAACGTAGTCCAGGTCATGCTCATCCTCCGGATCCTCCCGTGCCAACAACGGGCCTTCAAATTGTGGGAGTTTGATCCGGTACAGCACCAAACCTTGAGCAAGCTCTTCGACACTACGTACAAAGATGCCTGGAAGGTGCTGTTTAAGGGCGCCGAGGCCCCCGCATCCGCTACCAAAGATCGCGGATTCAGCTTGCGGCGTCAGGCCAGCGAGGTAAGCTATTCTACCCTTTACGGGACTCTTGTTTTTCATAGTCTGACTCTATGTGGGATCTAAACTCCCTTACCTTTGATAGGACTGGCTGAAGACGTTCGGGCATGTTAATTGTCTGGCTCCTTTGCCAGAAGACCCAGCGGACGCCCGATTGACGGGGCTGCTGGTTCCAGCACCTCACGTGGTGCCAGAGAAGAAGGCCAAGAAGAAGGCCACAGGAACTTGAAGGAGTGCCCGGCGTGAAGTGTTGTCGGACTCATCATCCGATTACTCCGAGGAGGACTCCTCCCGCAAAAGCGAGGA
>NC_041383.1:751832728-751905265 GCF_002162155.2 Triticum dicoccoides | reverse complement strand
GGAGGGTCCAAGAAAGGAAGGACCCTTCCCCCGGACTTTCCCACCAACGCCGACGATGGCGAAGAGGAGTGGCCCTCAAGGGCCAAGCTCCTGGCGAGATTGTAAGTGTCCGGATTCCAGAATAACTCATGATTTTTCATTTGTCGCATAGTGTCTTCTAACACCGAATACAACCATGTAGCCCGCCCAAGGACGAGCTTCCCGCTTCGTCGAGCGGCTCCCTGGATTCGTCGGATGTGAATAGCACTTCACTTCCGACCGCCTCCTCCCCTCATGACGCAGACGACGCCGCGGTGGAGTCCCAAAAGGGGCCCAACCAGGAGGAGGTGGTCCTGGAGGCGCCGCAAGGCGACCTCCCGGACTCCGGGCATGAAGGGGGCAAAACCCCAGAGGGCTCTAAGTCTGGCCCTGTGCTGGACTTCGTACCGGAACCTACAGTGGTTCCATAGTCCGGCAGGCGGCCCCTTCGTAAGAGGGGCAAGACTGCGACGCCGGTGACCTCCGTCCAACCGGAGGCGCCGGATAATTTGCTGGAGGCGCTTAACGGCGCCTCCATCGACGAGGAGCACTGCACTGTTATGAGTGCGGTGATCCAGAAAGTTCTGTCCGCCAAGAGCGGGCTAACTGAAGCCTGTACTAGCCTTCTAACAGGCTTTGAGGTAAGTTTTTAAGATATGTAAGAATATTACCGCATAGATAGTAGTCCCTGATGCTTAGTTCGGTGTTCGGAAAGAAAAGCCGAACTGAGGATCTAAAAAGATATACGCAGGAGTCTAACATAAATATGTCAATATGGGAATGCAGGCTGCGCTGCTGACCTTTTCCGCACTGACTGCGGAGGTCAATGCATTGAAGGAGAGCCTCGAGCGGTCCGAGAACGAGCTCGGCCTTGCCAAGAAGCAGCTCGAGGACAAGGAAGGTAAGTAATACCTTATTAAAGGAATACCTTATAGAAAGGATTTGGTTGCAAAAAATGACAGGAATAACGTGGGTATTGCAGGGGCCACGAACGAGGTGGCGACCCTGAAGGAAGCGGTGTCCAAGGCCAAAAATAGTGCGGCCTTGGAGCGCATCGAGTGAGAGAAGCAGGAGGCGCGGGTGGCGGAGGTGCGGCAAGAGCTCCAGGCTCTTGTGGAAAAACACGAGAGTTTGGAGCGTGACTCGAAGACTGGAGAGTCCGAGCTCGCCTTGGCTCTTGAGAGTGCCAAAGCCGCTAAGGCCGAAGCCCAGAAGGCCCTCCAGGAGATCGAGGCGATAAAGAAGATAGCGGCGGGTAAGGCATTTTTTATGCAAAGCAAGCATGTAAAAGTGAATTATCTGTTACTTACCCGAATCCAGAGATCTCCAGGAGCGTTCGCCGATCTACCCTGTAGTGTGTCTGATGCTGCCGCGTTCTACCGAGCCGAGGAGGGGAGCTCGACGGAAAAGGTGTTCTGGTCTCAATATGTTGAGGCCGGACATTCGGTGCCCCTGAGCGACCAGCTGAAGCAGCTGGTCGAGCTCCACAAGGTGGCCGAACAGGCCATGAAGGGCCTCATAGTTAGGCTGTGGCCTAAAGAAGCCATGCCTGGGAGCTACTTCGGTCTGGTGCGGCGGCTGGTGGACGCCTGTCCATGGATTGAAGTCATCAAGCACTCCGTCTGCATTGAAGGTGCCCGTCGGGCCCTTGCCCGTGTTAAAGTGCACTGGGGCAAGATGGACGCCGAGAAGCTTGTGACTGACGCGCCACCGCCGGACAAGGAGTATCGCAAGCCCGAGATGTACTATAAGGGCGTCCTGAATGGTGCCCGCCTTATAGCGGGTGAATGCTCCAAAGATGTAATTTTTGAGTAGACTCGCATTTGTTATCCTGTACGCTGAAAACTTTGTTCATATGCGCTAAGCAACGCTTGTTAATTTAAAATATTACCTTCTGTGCGTCTGTTTATCAAATTTGAGAGATGGCGAGTCGTTGGCTTTAGCCCCCATGCCACGAGTGCTGGGGTGTTTGGGATAAACTTGAGCGCTCTTGTTCCCATTCTTGGGTCCTTCGAGGGAGGCGTTCAACACGACGAACGAGGCAACCGTACTATAATGCTTGAACACTCTCACTTAGCCATAGAATTCTATAATTTTAAATTTCGGCGAAGCCCCTGGTATTCGCAAGACCGAGTTCGGGGCGCTATCCACGCCTTTGGCTGGACAATGCCGACTCCTCGCTCTAAGTGGCATGAGTCTTTAGGGACCGAAAAACCTCTCGAACAGCGACCGGCTCTCGCCCTATCATGACGGTCAGTTTTAGCTTTCTCCACTGAGGTGCTCAACCCAGCTCAACCGGGGCACAATCGCAGTGGTTCTCCCAGCGCTAACTTAGCCGATATAACGGAACGTAAGGTACCAAAACATGGGAGCCGGGCAAACCCAACTATTGACCCAAGACATGATTCGGAGCCGATGCATATAATGCTATAAGTTCGGGGTGTCGCACTTGTGAAAGTGTTCAGACTTATCACACCATGTTTTGGGGTACTTAAGCCCCTGGTGTATTGACCGTACCAAGTTGTACGGGTGCAACATGTCATAGATGAACATTTATAGAAAAAGGAATGCAATAATAAGTAGAAGCTATGTATTGTTTATTCAAAAGATACTGCAATGAAAGCAGAACGATACAAATAGTGCGATAAGCAAGGGATGGGACTATTTAATATGTCCCCCTCCAGGGGTAGGCTACGGGATGGTATGTAAAACAGGTATACTGCTCATAATAGAGACCACCTGGACACTCGACGTAGCTTTTCTGCTTCCCTGGCTGTTGCATCGTGAGTTTGGCGATTCTACTGTCGGACATGGCTTCTGGAAAACAGAGTCCTGAGAATAAGAAAAAAAAACAATGACACAATTGGGAGCCCCTTGTGCGGTTGAGCCGCAATCTGGGCATGCCGTGGTCGTGCCCCTCCCCCTATGCCCATGGTATCTCCAGAGCGTAGTTATGTACGCGTGGTACTGGTCTCGCGATTTTGAGAGGGCTGGGGTTGGGGCCGCATTGCTATGCGTGCTCGGAACGTGCCAGACGGGCTTGTTGTAGGTTACTCCGGGCGCGCTTGACGGTGTCCGGATGTTTAGTAGTCGGACTCGAGAATTGCCTTAAGAGGCTGCTTTGTACTTCTGCAGCGAGGGCCGCCGTATGCTCCTCCGTTCGGAGAGAGCGTTCGGTGTTTCCATTGACCGTGATTACTCCTCGAGGGCCTGGAATCTTGAGCTTGAGGTATGCGTAATGCGGCACCGCATTGAACTTTGAAAATGCGGTTCGTCCGAGCAGTGTGGGGGAAAGCCCTTCTGTCCCCACATACCACATTTGCAAAGTTATCCGGGGATCCGAAGACCACTTCAAGTGTAATTGAGCCTGTACAGTTGGCCTCTACACCTGTTATGACGCCTTTAAAGGTCGTTTTGTGGGTTTAATCCTTGAGGGGTCTATGCCCATTTTGCACACTGTATCCTGGTAAAGCAGGTTCAGGCTGCTGCCGCCGTCCATCAGGACTCTAGTGAGGTGAAACCCGTCAATGATTGGGTCAAGAACCAATGCGGCGAATCTGCCATGGCGGATGCTAGTAGGGTGGTCCCTTCGATCAAAAGTGATCGGGCAGGAGGACCACGGGTTGAACTTTGGGGCGACTGGCTCCATCGCATATACATCCCTTAGTGCACGCTTCCGCTCCCTTTTGGGTATGTGGGTTGCGTATATCATGTTCACTATCCGCACTTGTGGGGGAAAGCCCTTCTATCCTCTATTGTTCGGCGGCCGGGGCTCCTCCTCGTCATCGCTATGCAGCCCCTTGTCATTGTTTTCGGCATTTAACTTGCCTTCCTGCTTGAATACCCAGCAATCCCTGTAGGTGTGGTTGGTTGGTTTTTCGGGGGTGCCATGTATCTGGCACGAGCGATCGAGTATTCGGTCCAAATTGGACGGGCCCTGAGTATTTCTTTTGAACGGCTTTTTCCGCTGACCGGGTTTAGAGCCTCTGAATCCGGCATTGATTGCTGTATCTTCAGCATTGTCACTGTTAATGTGGCGCTTGTGCTTGTTGTGAGGCGACCTGCCGTTGCTGTCCTTGGTATCCGAACTACCAGGGTTTTTGGTCAGGTTGTTACTGCGAGCTAGCCAGCTGTCCTCTCCCGCGCAGAAGTGGGTCATGAGTGATGTGAGGGCTGCCATGGATTTCGGCTTTTCCTGTCCTAGGTGCCGGGCAAGCCACTCGTCGCGGATGTTATGTTTGAAGGCTGCAAGGGCCTCTGCATCCGGACAGTCAACGATTTGGTTTTTCTTGGTTAAGAACCGTGTCCAGAATTGTCTGGCCGATTCATCTGGCTGCTGAATTATGTGGCTTAGGTCATCATCGTCTGGTGGTCGCACATATGTGCCCTGGAAGTTATCAAGGAATGCGGCTTCCAGGTCCTCGCAACAACCAATTGATTCTGCTGGCAAGCTGTTGAGCCAATGCCGAGCTGGTCCGTTAAGCTTGAGTGGGAGGTATTTGATGGCGTTTAGATCATCACCGCGGGCCATGTGGATGTGAAGGAGATAGTCCTCGATCCAAACCGCAGGATCTGTTGTGCCGTCGTATGATTCAATGTTTACGGGTTTGAAACCCTCGGGGATTTGATGATCCATTACTTCGTCTGTGAATCATAGTGGGTGTGTGGTGCCTCTGTATTGGGCTATATCACGACGCAGCTCAAATGAGCTTTGTCTACTGTGTTCGGCCCGACCGGAATTGCTGTATTCGGCGTGACGGTTGTCATCACGCGTCGTGGGGTGCCCACACGATCCGTAGATCGATTTATTTGCCTTGCCTTGTACTCTAATATGTCTCGCAAGTCTGGCGCATTTCCCCGTGGCTTTGTACTTTTCGAGCGACACCGGGGTGCGGCTTTAGTGGAGGGTCTAGGGGCCTGTCTATCGCGGCCACGAGGTGGCCGGTCGGCCGCGTCATGCGCTGGTGATGTAGGTTTGGGTGCTTCCTCCTCTAATTGGGGTAGCAGTCTGCGTTTTGGGTAGCTCTTGGAGGGGCGATCGAGTTTGTACTCTTCAGCTGCAAGGACTTTGGTCCATCTGTCCGCTAGCAAGTCTTGGTCAGCTCTAAGCTGCTGCTGCTTTTTCTTGAGGCTGCTTGCCGTGGCCATAAGCCTGCTTTTGAAACGCTCTTGTTCGACGGGATCCTCGGGCAGGACAAATTCGTCATCGTCGAGGCTTGCTTCATCTTCGGAGGGAGGCATATAATTATCGTCCTCTACCTCTCTGTCTACCGCTCTATCATGAGGGCTGGCTTCTCCCTCCTCCTGTGTTGAATCCTGCTGGAGGGGGTTGTCTTCGGCACTGTCCGGGGTGTTATTATCTCCCGTGCCGGAATCACCGTTTTTGCTGTGGCAGGATTTAGAGCGGCGCCGCTGACGCCGGCGCTTGGGCTGTTTCTTGGAGGGGTCATCCTCCGCTGTTCCATTGCCATTCCCCTCTTTTGGGGTGTCCACCATGTATATGTCATATGACGAGGTGGCCTTCCAGTGCCCTGTAGGCGCTGGTTCTTGGTTGTCTCCTGCATCGTCGTCCATACCGTCGATGTCTTCGGAGTCGAAGTCGAGCATGTTGGTTAAATCATCGACAGTGGCTACAAAGTGGGTGGTGGGTGGGCGTTGAATTTCTTCATCATCCGCATCCCAACCTTCCTGACCATAATCCGGCCAGGGCTCTCCTGATAAAGAGAGAGACTTTAGTAAATTCAGGATGTCGCCAAAGGGCGAGTGCTGAAAGATGTCCGCGGTAGTGAACTCCATAACCGACGCCCAATCGGATTTGATTGGCAGGGGCGCGGGAGGTTCGGAGTCCAGAGAGGAGTCCGGCACCTCGGAGTCACGGGCTTTGCAAAGGACAGGGATGGTGTTCGGCTCAATCGCCGTAGAGATCATAGCCCCCGAGGCGGTGTCCAACCACTCGTCCTCGATCGGAGAAGTCGGCTCCGAGCTAAGGGTTGGGGCGGATGCTGGTGCGGCCTCCAAGGCACTGTTCGGCGGTAGAGCTAGATCATACCCATCGGGACAGTGCGACGCGCTTGGCTGTGGCTCGAATCCGTCGAAGATCAAGTCTCCCCGGATGTCAGCCATGTAGTTCAAACTCCCAAATCTGACCTGATGGCCAGGGGTGTAGCTTTCGATCTGCTCCAGATGGCCAAGTGAATTGGCCCGCAGTGCAAAGCCGCCGAATACGAAGATCTGTCCAGGGAGAAAAGTCTCACCCTGGACTGCGTCGTTGTTGATGATCGAAGGAGCCATCGGTCCTAAAGGTGACGACACAGAGGAACTCTCAGTGAAAGCACCAATGTCGGTGTCAAAACCGGCGGATCTCGGGTAGGGGTTCCCGAACTGTGCGTTTAGGCGGATGGTAACAGGAGACAAGGGATACGATGTTTTTACCCAGGTTCGGGCCCTCTCGATGGAGGTAAAACCCTACTCCTGCTTGATTGATATTGATGGTATGGGTAGTACAAGAGTAGATCTACCACGAGATCAAGGAGGCTAAAACCTAGAAGCTAGCCTATGGTATGATTGTTGTTCGTCCTACGGACTAAAACCCTCCGGTTTATATAGACACCGGAGAGGGTTAGGGTTACACAGAGTCGGTTACAATGGTAGGAGATCTACATATCCGTATCGCCAAGCTTGCCTTCCACGCCAAGGAAAGTCCCATCCGGACACGGGACGAAGTCTTCAATCTTGTATCTTCATAGTCCGAGAGTCCGACCAAAGGTCATAGTCCGGCCATCCGGACACCCCCTAATCCAGGACTCCCTCAAAGACGTTGACATTGAATGAGCCTGGTGCTGATGCAGTACATGGGAACCTTGGCAACCTTGGTTTTGGCTTTTGAACCTGAGGCCTGTGCTCCATATGATAGTCAAACTGAGGTCCAGGAGCAGGCGGAGGAACCAGAGTTGGCCATCTGACAGGAACAAGCTTGCCTTGGTAGAATGCATGCTCAATAGTGTGGGGTCTTGGAGGCGGAACAGGAACAGTGGCATCAGCAGAGGCATCAGGCTGCACATTCGTTGTAGGAGCATCAGTGGCTTCAAGCACAGTGTTCATCACAGGCGCCACATTGTCTTCAGCCATGACAACATCATTGGCTTCAGTAGTGTTGTTGGTGGCCGCCTCAGGATTCTCAACCTCCACTTGAGTAGCTGGAGGGTCAGGCCCGGACACGTTCTCCTCGAGAACAACTTCTTGGGTGGTAGGGGGAGTAGCAACATGCTCTTCTTCTTGTCTTTCTTCGGCTGATGCAACCGGATTGTCTTTAGCAACATTGGCTACGGACAAGGGAACCGTCACAGAAGGATTATCTTCAGGGAACACTTGACGTGCCACTGAGCTGGACTAGTGTGAATCCTCTTCTGTGATGGTTGTCATGGAGACCGATGGCCTCTGGCCTTTGTGAAGCCGTTGAAACATGGGCGACGCTTTCGGTGATGGTGTGGTCTCCATGTAATTGTCATCATTGACAATTGGACTTGGACCTTGTGTTGGTGAAGGACGGGGTGTACTTGGTGAGTCTTGAACTGGGGTTACTGGTTGGGGGCGATCAACCCATGAGGCATCTTGAGAGATTGGCGTCAAAGGATGACCAATACTGATGAGCTCGCTGTTCGTGAGAATAGGCGATGATACCATTGGGCGCTCAATCTGAGGAAGGACTTCATCATCTTCTACATTATCTTGGGGACCAATGTCTTCAGTCGTGATGGGTTCAACGACTGGAACTTCTTGAGCTTCAGGAGCCTCTGTGGAAGAAGGCTCATGAACAATCAACTAACGCTCTTGATTTGCAGTTGGAGGGGGAGCAAAAGCAATGGGTTCGACAACAAGGGGCTCTTTGGGAGCAGCCCGATCTCTCTTCTTGGTCTTCCTCTTCTCGAGGGGTGGTGCATCATCTATGGTGTTCTTGGTTTTACGCTTTCTGGCTTCGGCTTCAGCTGCCCTGATTTTCTTCTATTCTGAAGCCACTATGGAGACCTTAGGCTTCGAGCCTGTCATGCTAGCTGGGAAGACAATGTGAGGTTCTTCCCGCCTTGGAGCTTCAGTGGGGGCCACAATAGACTTCTTCTTCTTTTTGGCAGCCATCTTGGGGTCAATGCCTGGACGCTCAAGTGCCTTGCGCTTTTCAGCTTCATTGTACACTTGAACACACTTGGCAGCAAGATTCTTCATGCGTTCTCTTGAGCCTTTAGCTTCTTCACGCTTCTTGCGAAATGCATCCTTGAGGTCATTCAGCATTAGTTTGAACTTCTGAACATCAGCCACACTAAGCTTGTCCACATGCTTCTTGAACTGCTCTTTCTCGAAGTCAATCTTGTGCTTCAATTCAACAATTTTCTGAGCCAGAGCTAGCTCAGGAGCGATTGCGCCTTGGAAAGCGATGCTGATGCCAATGGGGAGTTGAAGATCATCAAAATTGAGATCTTGATTGTCAAACCATTCATCAATGAAAATGTCCAAAATGTTCACATTGAAGAGGGGCAGATCATTGAAGATCTCCGCCTCTTGCTTGCTCTTGATCACCTGCTCAAGAGCATCATTGCCAAATTCTTCATCTGAGGACAGATCAATGGCTTCAGTTTTGTTCCTCAGAACGACAGCTGGTGTCAGTGCTTCACTGGATCTCTGAACAGTTTTCTTCTGTGGCATCTCACGCTTTTTGGAGATGCGAGAGAGATCTTTAGAGGTGTTACTTGGAGCAGGAGGGGCAGTTTCCAATGGCTTCACTCGAGAATCTTTTGGTGCAGCAGTTGGTTTTGAAGCTTTAGCTTTCTTTTGCTTCTGCGGCTTAGGAGGAGGAGCAGGAGCATCAGAATTAGCATCATCATCAGAATGATCCACATTTGCACCTTGGACAACAATGTGTGAAATGAGGCCAACAAGGTTGTAGAAGGGGCCGATCCTGTTCTCATTGGCTTCACGGGTGCCATCTTCCCAAGGTGAAGAAGGACCAGGGTTGAAGTCAAGGCCTAGAGCCTTCTTGTTCTTCGCAGCTGAGTCTTTGGCGAACTGGTAGTTGTGCTTGAACAGATGGTCTTCATGGCACCACAGCAGAGAAGAAGGGTCAGCGTTCTCTGGCTGCGGTCTGCGAATCATGCACGGATAGAATTCTCGTTGAATGGCTTCAGGAAGGGACTGGGGTTGAAGATTTTTGTACACCATATCTCCCCAGGGTCCTTTGATGGCAGTCTTCTCTGCATACTCTTTTGTGACGAAGTGGTACTTGAACCATTCCTCTGCCCAATATCTTCGAATCCACTGGATTTGATTCTTGCGACCTGTATAGGTTTCCTCAGGGTCTATTTTATACAGCTCGTGCAAAGCTGGAGGCAAATCCTTGGAAGTGTTCCCACGACGCCGTTGTCGGTGTCAAAACCGGCGGATCTCGGGTAGGGGGTCCGGATCTGTGCGTCTAGGCTGAAGGTAACAGGAAGCAAGGGACACAGATGTTTACCTAGGTTCGGGCCCTCTCGATGGAGGTAAAACCCTACTTCCTGCTTGATTAACATTGAAGATATGGGTAGTACAAGAGTAGATCTACCATGAGATCATAGAGGCTAAACCCTAAGAGCTAGCCTATGATGGTATGATTGTAATTGTGATCGGCCTCCTAAGGACCAACCTCTCCGGTTTATATAGACACCGGAGAGGGCTAGGGTTTACATGGAGTCGGTTACAAGGAAGGAAACATAATATCCGGATCTCCAAGCTTGCCTTCCACGCCAAGGAGAGTCCCATCCGGACACGGGCCGAAGTCTTGAGTCTTGTATCTTCACGCTTCAATAGTCCGGACGTTGTATACAGTTCGGCTGTCCGGATACCCCCTTATCCAGGACTCCCTTAGTAGCCCCTGAACCAGGCTTCAATGATGATGAGTCCAGCGCGCCGTCTTGTCTTCGGCATTGTAGGGTGGGTTCCTTCTCCGAATACTCCAAAATAATTGTCGAACACTTAGATCGTGTCCGGATCCACAAAATGATCTTTACATACCACCGTAGAGAGAATGATATTTCACAAATGCAATCTGCTAACAACTTTTTTAGACAACGGGACATGTCATTATGGTTAGATCATTATTCGAACCGTCTTCCCACATCCAGCCTCAGCGTACATTGCGAGGCAGTTTCCTGGGCACGTCCTTGTCGAAGCAGAGATCGTGTCCCCTTATCACGGGATCCTCATCAATACGGGTATGGGTAATCCAACCGCACCGCTAATCACTATGAGTGGGAGGCAGACGGGTTCCACCAGGCAAGTGGGGAGGCACAAAAAGCATTTACCGCCCCTATAAAGAGGTAAGGTCTCTTTCTCTTTACCCACACCTTCTCCTTCCGTTAGCTCATTCCCCTCTGTTCGAGCCCTAAAGCCCAAGTACTCTTCTTCTCCATCGAAGAGGGGTTTTCCAAAGATGTCCGGATCCGGAGCGGGAGGCAGATGGATGGCCTCGACCGTCTAGGAGAAGGACATCAAGAAGCTCTGGGGAGCCGGGTATCTGGCCCAGAAGATCGGCCACCGTCTCCCACCGGCGGGACATGTCGTCCCCACTCCAGAACCTCTCGAGAGAGTCGTGTTCCTTCCCCATTTTGTCCGCGGGCTCGGGTTTCCCCTTCACCCATTTGTTTGTGGAGTCATGTATTACTACGGGATTGATTTTCATGATCTTTCCCCCAACTCCTTCCTCAATATCTCGACGTTCATCATCGTGTGCGAGGCTTTTCTCCGGATCCCACCTCACTTCGGCCTGTTGCTGAAGATTGTCAAAGTGAAGCCCAAGGTGGTGAGTGGCGAACACGCTGAGTGCAGCGGCGCCATGGTGAGCAAGATGCCCAAAATCGTTTGGCTGAAGGGTGCCTTCAACGACTCCGTCAAGGAGTGGCAGTAGCAGTGGTTCTATATCACCGAACCACGCGGTAAAAAGTGGTCGGCAGCCCCAGAGTTCAGATCCGGAGCCCCACTGTGACTCACTTCCTGGCCCAAGAAGGTGTAGCGACCCGACCCCAATGGATCAAGTCTCTGTGCTTAAGTGTCATCCCTGGATCGGTATGCTGACACACACAGTACTCAAGGATTTATAAAAGAGGTAAATCACATGTATAAAGTAGCGTAAATACTATTACCTCAATCCAAAATAGCGGAAGCAACAAGGTTGTGGATTCCCATCAACACCAACGGCAAAGTTGAGTGTAGAAATCGTAACCCTAACGTATCACTTACTCGTCGTAAGATCCTGCAACATGAGACGTTGCAGCCACAAAGGGTCAGTACATTGAATGTACTGGTAAATTCACACCATAGAGCAATGATGAATGATGGCTATCTCTACATGCATATTTGGCTGGTGGAGGCTCTATGGTTATAATGTTTTTGCGAAAAGCCAATTTTTCCCTACTGCAAAGGAATAAATTTTATTTAGCTATCATGGTGGTTGTTAAACATTGAGAATGGTTGACAACATTCTCAATCCCAATTAAGTAACATCATCATTGAACCCAACAAAATTAATTAAAGTAACATGATGAGATTCACATGAAAATCCAAGTACTAGATACTCAAAACATCCATAACCGGGGACACGGCTAATCATGATTAGTTTATACACTCTGCAGAGGTTGCGCACTTTTCCCCACATGACTCGATCTCCTCCGTTGGTTTTCTCACACTACATGGTGTTTGAGAAACGAATGACCGAGACATAGTCTTTCAGAAGCGCTAGCACCTTACGATGGGTAGACCGGTACACCTACTTTCCCCTACATCTGGTAGTCTACCACTGTAAGAGTTCGCACGACTTAGTCAACTATGCTAGAGCCCATAATAGCATGTGGCTGCATACGGAAGTTTCTAGCATGAATAAACTTATGATCCCTTTGAGCCTAGGTGGCGGTCCAAAAAAACAGGCAATCCTAGTCTACCCAGGTGCCTAGACAGGCAATCCTGGAATAACCAGGTACCTCAATCCACCCAGATGTGTATTAAAGTTGCCACCTTAAATAAGCCATTAATTAACAATCTCACATCTGTCATGGAAATTCACTCACCCAATCCACGTCTACTAGCATAGCATGGCATAATAAGCAAACGTAGAAGTAACTCCCAAGGGTTTGATAATAAAACAGGTAATAGGTACTACCTCATCTACTTCCCAAAACCCACAATTTAATTAGATCCTAATCATGCAATGTTTGAGGATTGATCTAATGCATAAAAACTGGGTAGTAAAGGGATATGATCAAAGTGTGAACTTGCCTGCAAGGTTGATGAAGATGATTCACACTCATAACCTCTGATAGATCTACTCATCACACTCTGGTCAATCTATAGTAAGCAATCAATAGTAACCACACATAAGCAATCACTCAAAAGCATCAGAAAGAACGAAGAAAACAATTCGCAAAACTTCGAAAACAAGCAAATAACTCTTGCAACAGAAAATATTTTCTAACAGTACCAAAATTAAGTGAATTTGACCTTATCAGAAAGTTTAGGTCAAGAGCTTCGATTTGCAAAAAGAATCAACTAAATTGGAGTTATAAAACTTAAGTTACGAGCAAACGAAGTTCAAATACAAATCTGTTTGAATTCAAATTTTAAAACTTTCAAAAACATGTTTAAGTTGTTTTACTGGATAGAGGAGAACATAACGAAGAAGTGGGCATTGGTTTTGTTGGATTTGGATAAACGAGTTGAAAGTAGTGAGGGTTTGAAGATTAGGTGCTAATCTGTAAATAAAAATCATCACATATAGGTCCTTGGCCGAAATAAACAGAAAAAGAAAAGACTAAATAGTGAACGTTCGCTGCCGAACGCTAGCTAATGGAAAACTGTTCGCTAAAAAGATCTAAACGGAAAATGTTCATCATCTAACGAAACCTAAAAAAATATAAAACCGATCTGGAAGAAAATCCGATCTATATACAGAAAAACCGACGGGTTTTCTTGGTTTATACCGGATCAGTGAGATGAACCGGCGGCGATGGTGGCTTCTCTGGCGAGGCGGTGCAGTGGCGACGGCGAGCTCCGGCGTGGCGTGGCTTCGCGACGAGGGGCGAGGGCGGCGAGGTGGCGGAGGTGGCGCGGGCGGATTGCGGCGACGACGGTGGTGCAGAGCAGCGGCGGTGGCAGCGGTTGACAACGGCGGCGGCAGATGCGGGCTCCGGCGAGATGCGGGAGGAGGCGGTGGCGCGAGCAGAGAGGGAAACGGGGCCGGGGCCTCGGGATTTATAGGGGAGGGGAGGAGGTGGCGTGGAGGAGGGTGCAGAGGAGGCCGGAGGCGGCACGACGTCCATGGCGGCGCGTCGGCGGACTCGGGATGAGTCCAGGTCGGGGACGGGAGCGAGCGGTTCGCTGGGCTGGGCCTTGGCCTGGCAGGAGCTGGGCCGGCCCAGTTCGGCGGAGGGAAGTTTCTTTGTTTTTTACCATTTCTAGAAAACAATAAATAGAAATAAACCACCAAAATAAAAACATACTATAGGCATATTATATATCAAAATTTTCAGAAAAAGATTTTCTACAGCATGAACATTTTTCTAGAGTCAAATAAAATCCACACAAATTCAGTTAAATCAAACACTGCTGCTGCTCTAATAAAATCCAACGAAAATCATTTTAAAAAATACCGAAATGAATTCAAATTTATTTCTCTCCAGTTTTCTATTGTAGGGAATCATGTTACCCTGATTTCTGTATATTTTATTTTTGGAGAAAAATAATTTGAATAAAACTCAAATAACTCCAAATTGAAAAATAAATTCAAAAGAACTTTGAATTTAATTCCTTGAAACTCCCAGCTCATATTTCATATGTTTTGAAGAAGTCATTTTATCTTCACTCGTGAAAATCATTGAGTTGCATAAAGTTCCTAGGTTGGAAATATTTTCCAAATGAAATTCAAATATTTTCAACACCCCTTGTCATTTAAATAAATGGAAGAAGTCATGTCATCTTCTCTCCAGGGTTTTGTGGTGAAAAGAATTTGAATTCATGAAGATCAGAAAAGAAAATGAAAGTTTGGGAAAGTCCTTTTATTCCCTCTCATTTAACTTTCAAAAGTTTTGAATTCACTCACTTTCAGTCAATCAATCAAACAATCAATCAAAACTATCTATTTGTTTATAACATTCCAAAATTTAGAATTTTGGTATGTTACAAACCTACCACCCTTAAAATGAATCTCGTCCTCGAGATTCGGAGAGGCTAGCAAGAAATAGTTTAGGGTCGGGGTCTTCTAATGGTCTATAGATCTCAACGTCATCAAACTCTTCAAGTCTTGGTCATGTCTACGATGGCTCCTTCTGATCATGCTTGTCCTTCTCAAGTTCTTTTGCCAAATCATCTCTGTTGAAGCGAAGTCTCTCATGACATCCTTTAATATTTCTGGGGTTGCATTCCAAACTTCCGGGTTTCAACATCCTTGGCATGAACCATGGTCCTAATGTCCTTCAGTTCCTGACAAATCTCCAGTATCTCGAGGTTTTGTTCCTCCAGCTTGTCTACTTTCAGCTTCAAGGTCCTGAGTTCTTCACAAAATGCTCCCTTATCAAATACAACTTCCTGAAGGTCCATCTTAAACTTCCTGATGTAATACTCCAGATCCTGGTGATACATCGGCTAAGGTTAAAACTGCATCCTTTGCTAACAGATGCTCCATCAGCCTTCTACCATCCAATCCTACCATGCATCTGCATGCTTAACTCAGCCCGGTGATAATAAGCGGGCAATAACATCATAGATAACCATGTTTATGCCCACGTTACTGCCATGAGCTATCATTCCATAATTGATATCTCCTGCCTTGGGGCTTTCTTGACAAAACCTTTGAGTTCTAATGCTCCATGTTCCGGTCTTTCTCCAACACACCTTGATCTCAGGTATTGGCAGCTTCCATAGTCTTCCAAGTTCCATAAGGGGTGCCTTTCTAGGTCATACAAATCTGGAAATTCTTCAAAGCCTTCAAAGTCTCCTAGTCTTCAAAGTCTTCATCGTTGTAGTTTCCGTCATTGTAATGCACGGTAAAAATCCTCTTTATTCCAAGGTGGTCTTTGTTGTCCGATGTCTTTGTACTTTTTGGAGTGGTCTCATCAGTCGAATCTTCGAGGGATCAAAAGGTGAAAGGAGTATGGTCTCACTAAAAGGGAATATTTGAATAAGATCAGAAGAGAAGAGAGGTAAAAGATTCTTTTGAAAAGAAAGTTGTAGAGAAAAATCTTTCCTATGGGCTTGCCAGTTTCTAGGGTCACGTCCTACAGTCAACATGTGCTCTGATACCATCTTGTAGTGACCCGACCCGAATGGATCAAGTCTCTGTGCTTAAGTGTCATCCCTGGATCGGTATGCTGACACGCACAGTACTCGAGGATTTATAACAGAGGTAAATCACATGTATAAAGTAGCGTAAATACTATTACCTCAATCCAAAATAGCGGAAGCAACAAGGTTGTGGATTCCCATCAACACCAATGACAAAGTTGAGTGTAGAAATCGTAACCCTAACGTATCACTTACTCGTCGTAAGATCCTGCAACATGAGACGTTACAGCCACAAAGGGCCAGTACATTGAATGTACTGGTAAATTCACACCATAGAGCAATGATGAATGATGGCTATCTCTACATGCATATTTGGCTGGTGGAGGCTCTATGGTTATAATGTTTTTGCGAAAAGCCAATTTTCCCTACTGCAAAGGCATAAATTTTATTTAGCTATCATGGTGGTTCTTAAACATTGAGAATGGTTGATAGCATTCTCAATCCCAATTAAGTAACATCATCATTAAACCCAACAAAATTAATTAAAGTAACATGATGAGATTCACATGAAAATCCAAGTACTAGATACTCAAAACGTTCATAACCGGGGACACGGCTAATCATGATTAGTTTATACACTCTGCAGAGGTTGCGCACTTTTCCCCACATGACTCGATCTCCTCCGTTGGTTTTCTCGCACTACATGTTGTTTGAGAAACGAATGACCGAGACATAGTCTTTCAGAAGCGCTAGCACCTTACGATGGGTACACCAGTACACCTACTTTCCCCTACATCTGCTAGTCTACCACTGTAAGAGTTCTCACGACTTAGTCAACTATGCTAGAGCCCATAATAGCATGTGGCTGCACACAGAAGTTTCTAGCATGAATAAACTTATGATCCCTTTGAGCCTAGGTGGCGGTCCAAAAAAACATGCAATCCTGGTCTACCGAGGTGCCTAGACAGGCAATCCTGGAATAACTAGGTACCTCAATCCACCCAGATGTGTATTAAAGTTGCCACCTTAAATAAACCATTAATTAACAATCTCACATCTGTCATGGAAATTCACTCACCCAATCCACGTCTACTAGCATAGCATGGCATAATAAGCAAACGTAGAAGTAACTCCCAAGGGTTTGATAATAAAACAGGTAATAGGTACTACCTCATCTACTTCCCAAAACCCACAATTTAATTAGATCCTAATCATGCAATGTTTGAGGATTGATCTAATGCATAAAAACTGGGTAGTAAAGGGATATGATCAAAGTGTGAACTTGCCTGCAATGTTGTTGAAGATGATTCGCACTCATAACCTCTGATAGATCTACTCATCACACTCTAGTTAATCTATAGTAAGCAATCAATAGTAACCACACATAAGCAATCACTCAAAAGCATCAGAAAGAACGAAGAAAACAATTCGCAAAACTTCGAAAACAAGCAAATAACTCTTGCAACAGAAAATATTTTCTAACAGTACAAAAATTAAGTGAATTTGGCCTTATCAGAAAGTTTAGGTCAAGAGCTTCGATTTGCAAAAAGAATCAACTAAATTGGAGTTATAAAACTCAAGTTACGAGCAAACGAAGTTCAAATACAAGTCTGTTTGAATTCAAATTTTAAAACTTTCAAAAACATGTTTAAGTTGTTTTACTGGATAGAGGAGAACATAACGAAGAAGTGGGCATTGGTTTTGTTGGATTTGGATAAACAAGTAGAAAGTAGTGAGGGTTTGAAGATTAGGGGCTAATCTGTAAATAAAAATCATCACAGATAGATCCCTGGCCGAAATAAATAGAAAAAGAAAAGACTAAATAGTGAACGTTCGCTGCCGAACGCTAACTAATGAAAAACCGTTCGCTAAAAAGATCTAAACGGAAAACGTTCATTATCTAACGAAACCTAAAAAAAAAATATAAAA
The DNA here is from genome assembly GCF_002162155.2 of Triticum dicoccoides. NCBI lineage: Eukaryota > Viridiplantae > Streptophyta > Magnoliopsida > Poales > Poaceae > Triticum > Triticum dicoccoides. The sequence continues at coordinate 751,888,024 of NC_041383.1, read as the reverse complement.
CCGACCTGGAAGAAAAACCGATCTATATACAGAAAAACCGGCGGGTTTTCTTGGTTTATACCGGATCGGTGAGATGAACCGGCGGTGACGGTGACTTTCTCCGGCGAGGCGGGGCAGTGGCGACGGCAAGCTCCGGCGTGGCGCGGCTTCACGACGAGGGGCGAGGGCGGCAAGGTGGCGGAGGTGGCGCGGGCAGAGTGCGGCGACGGCGGTGGTGCAGAGCAGCGGCGGCGGCGGCGGTTGACAACGGCAGTGGCGGCTGCAGGCTCCGGCGAGATGCGGGAGGAGGCGGTGGCGCGAGCAGAGAGGGAAACGGGGCCGAGGCCTCGGGATTTATAGGGGAGGGGAGGAGGTGGCGTGGAGGAGGGGGCAGAGGAGGCCGGAGGCGGCACGACGTCAATGGCGGCGCGATGGCGAACTCGGGATGAGTCCCGGTCGGGGACGGGAGCGAGCGGCTCGCTGGGCTGGGCCTTGGCCTGGCAGGAGCTGGGCCGGCCCAGTTCGGCGGAGGGAAGTTTTTTTTAACATTTCCAGAAAACAATAAATAGAAATAAACCACCAAAATAAAAACATACTATAGGCATATTATATATCAAAATTTTCAGAAAAAGATTTTCTACAACATGAACATTTTTCTAGAGTCAAATAAAATCCACACAAATTCAGATAAATCAAACACTGCTGCTGCTCTAATAAAATCCAACGAAAATCATTTTAAAAAATACCGAAATGAATTCAAATTTATTTCTCTCCAATTTTCTATTGTAGGGAATCATGTTACCCTAATTTTTGTATATTTTATTTTTGGAGAAAAATAATTTGAATAAAAATCAAATAACTCCAAATTGAAAAATAAATTCAAAAGAACTTTGAATTTAATTCCTTGAAACTCCCAACTCATATTTCATATGTTTTGAAGAAGTCATTTTATCTTCGCTCGTGAAAATCATTGAGTTGCATAAAGTTCCTGGGTTGGAAATATTTTCCAAATGAAATTCAAATATTTTCAACACCCCTTGTCATTTAAATAAATGGAAGAAGTCATGTCATCTTCTCTCCAGGGTTTTGTGGTGAAAAGAATTTGAATTCATGAAGATCAGAAAAGAAAATGAAAGTTTGGGAAAGTCCTTTTATTCCCTCTCATTTAACTTTCAAAAGTTTCGAATTCACTCACTTTCAGTCAATCAATCAAACAATCAATCAAAACTATCTATTTGTTTATAACATTCCAAAATTTAGAATTTTGGGATGTTACAGAAGGGCCCAAACTAGTCCTCGTCTAATGAGCTGTCACTACTCCAGACGCGCGTTCAAAGTATGGTCGACAGGGACGTCAAGCTCGTCGATGTAGTCCAGGTGATGTTAGTTCACCTGGTTCTCCCTTGCCAGCGCAGAGCCTGCCATTTGTGGGAGTACGATGCAACCGAGCACCAAACCCTCATGGAGCTCTACGGTTCCTCCCACGAGGACATCTGGAAGGTACTCTTCAAGTCTGACAAATCCTGGCCGGGCTCCACCGAGGATCGTGGGTACCAATCATCCTATTCTGCAAGCCCGGTAAGTCATAACTGCACTTCGTCCATCCATGCTTCAGTTGGCATGTCCTAAGGGCGGCATCTTCATCGCATTTTATCATGACCCCAGGGATGGATAAAGAAGGTGGAGCGGATACATTGCCGGCCCCACTGCCGGAGGAACCAGCCGGACCTCTTCTGACGAAATGCTGGTCCCCACGCCTTACGAGGCGCCAAAGAAAGAGGCCTCCAAGAAGGTCAAAAGACCCGGAGTGGCCTCCGTCGTTGCGAGGCTTCGGACGCCAAATCCGAAGACTCCAGTGGCGATCCTTCTTCTGAAGACGAAGAGGAGGAAGCAGAGGAGGACGAGCCTCACTCTGGTGGGTGGAAGAAAAGGACGGCCTCCACATCCCTGGAGAGGCCGGATCGCCCAAGAGGGGGAAAGGTTCCCTCCCAGAGGCATCCACCACGGCCGCCGATAGCAGCCCGGAGTGGGACCCCAGGGCCCAGCCCCGGGAGAAGTCGTAAGTATACGAAACCTGAACACACATTTGCATCCGGGATCGTTTTTGGGTATAGTAGTTTTAACTGTTGCCATATTTTGCACAGTCCGGCAAGGTCTCGCGCCGGACAGTACTCATCGGAGGATTCACTGAGCTCGGACGCCTTGGCGAGCGAGACACCTCCAGAGGTCCCTTCCCCAAAGTCCAGGCGCGACACTGAGGTGTCGTCTCAACCGGACCCGGCCCTGGCGGGGGGGCATATCCCTGGAGCCGGACACATGGGAGCGATGGCCCCTGAGTGTCCCGACAGCGGGGGCGATCTTGGGTTCGGCCCACAGCCGGACAATGTCCAGGAGACCTCTAAGGCTCGCGGATTGGGCGAGCATTCACTTTCGATGGTGGGAGGCTTGCCTACTCCGCCGGCCACCTTTGTCCAAGCAGAGTTGCCAGGCGGTCTGTCGACAGCGTTAAAGAACGCGTCTATCGTTGATGAACATTGGACCCTAATGGGTGCGGTGGTTGAAAAGATTCAGTCCGCCGAGAGCGGGCTGAACGAGTCCTGCCTTGGCCTTATAAAGGATTTTGAGGTATGTTTCCTAAGAAACCTTTGAGGAATCGTCATAACATGAGTAGTAGCCCCTGATACACTGTCCGGCGTAGGAGAGGGAGCCGGGCAGGGGATGAAGTCCTCTGCTTTCGCAGGAGTCTATGTGAATGACGTATATCCCTTTATGTGAAAACAGGCATCTGCAGAGAGGACGGCCGCTCATAATGCGGAAGTGTCCAAACTGAAGCAGAGCCTTGCACGGGCCGAAGAGGAACTTGGCCGTGTGAAGAAGCAATTGTAAGACAAGCAAGGTATGTTGAAAACATTGTCTTGAAGTTGGCACGAATGAGTAACTGTGCCTAGTGAAAAGTATCCGCCTTATGCTCTAGGAGCGAGTGCCGAATACGAGGCACTAAAGAAGGTTGTGGCTGATGCCAATGAGAAGGCGGCCGCCGAGCAGGCGCTTCATGAAAAACACGAGGCCAGGGTTATCACAGTCGAGCTGTAGCTCCAGGAGGCTGTGAAGAAAAGCGAGGGCTTGGAGCAGAGTATAATAGGGAAAGAATCCGAACTCGCCCAAGCTCTGCAAGCCGGGGAAGATGCTCGGGAAGAAGCCCGAGGTGCTATACGGGACATTCAGGAGGCCCGGAAAGTTGCGGCTGGTAAGGCCTGTTGAATTCATGGCCATTTTTACATGATAGTGGGGAGAACTCTAAGCGATAAGCTGAATTCTTGTTTTTACAGGGGCGTTTGCGGATCTGCCTCACAGCATATCAGATGCCGCCCAATTTTACCGGACCGAGGAGAAGAAATCTGCGGAGAGGGATTTCTGGTCGTAGTATTTGGCGCCGAACTATCTGGTGCCTTTTATCGACCAACTGAAACAGCTGGTTAAACTGCACTAGGCGGCCGAACTAGTCATGAAGGACTTGGTTGTCCGGCTGTGGCCTGCGGAGCCAATTCAAAGCAGTTACTTCGGACTCATGAAGCGGATTGTGGGCGCCTGTCCTCGGCTTGATGCTATCAAGCGATCAGTCTGTATAGAAGGTGCGCGCATGGCGTTTGCTAAAGGAAATATGCCCTAGAGGCAATAATAAAGTTATTATTTATTTCCTTATATCATGATAAATGTTTATTATTCATGCTAGAATTGTATTAACCGGAAACATAATACATGTGTGAATACATAGACAAACATAGTGTCACTAGTATGCCTCTACTTGACTAGCTCGTTTATCAAAGATGGTTATGTTTCCTAGCCATGGACAAAAGAGTTGTCATTTGATTAACGGGATCACATCATTAGGAGAATGATGTGATTAACTTGACCCATTCCGTTAGCCTTAGCACTTGATCGTTTAGTATGTTGCTATTGCTTTCTTCATGACTTATACATGTTCCTATGACTATGAGATTATGCAACTCCCGTTTACCGGAGGAACACTTTGTCTGCTACCAAACGTCACAACGTAACTTGGTGATTATAAAGGAGCTCTACAGGTGTCTCCAAAGGTACATGTTGAGTTGGCGTATTTCAAGATTAGGTTTTGTCACTCCGATTGTCGGAGAGGTATCTCTGGGCCCTCTCCGTAATGCACATCACTATAAGCCTTGCAAGCAATGTGGCCAATGAGTTGGTTATAGAATGATGCATTACGTAACGAGTAAAGAGACTTGCCGGTACCGAGATTGCACTAGGTATTGGATACCGACGATCGAATCTCGGGCAAGTAACATACCGATGACAAAGGGAACAACGTATGTTGTTATGCAGTTTGACCGATAAAGATCTTCATAGAATATGCAGGAGCCAATCTGAGCATCCAGGTTCCGCTATTGGTTATTGACCGGAAACAGTTCTAGGTCATGTCTACATAGTTCTTGAACCCGTAGGGTCCGCACGCTTAACATTACGATGACAGTTTTATTATGAGTTTATAAGTTTTGATGTACCGAAGGTTGTTCGGAGTCCCGAATGTGATCATGGACATGACGAGGAGTCTAGAAATGGTTGAGACATAAAGATTGATATATTGGACAACTATATTCAGACACCGGAAGTGTTCCGGGTGATTTCGGAGAAAATCGGAGTGCCGGAGGGTTACCGAAACCCCCCGGGAACTAATGGGCCTTGTTGGGCCCTAGTGGAGAGAGAGAGGGGCCGGCCAGGCCAAGAGGCGCGCCCCCTCCCCTTGAGTCCGAATAGGACAAGGAAGGGGGGGGGGCGGTGCCCCCCTTGCCTTTCCCGCTCCCACTCCTTCCTTCCCCCTCCTTCTTGGACTAGGTAAGGGAGGGGCAAACCTACATGGAGTAGGTTTCCCCCTCCTATGGCGCGCCACCCCCTTGGACGGCCTCCTCCTCTTCCCCACCTTTATATATGGAGGAGGGGGGGACCTCTAGACACACAAGTTGATCTTCGTGATCGTTCCTTAGCCGTGTGCGGTGCCCCCCTCCACCATATTCCACCTCGGTCATATCGTAGCGGTGCTTAGGCGAAGCCCTGCGTTGGTAGAACATCATCATCGTCACCACGCCGTTGTGCTGACGGAACTCATCCCCGACACCCTGCTGGATTGGAGTGCGGGGATCGTCATCGAGCTGAACGTGTGCTGAACTTGGAGGCGCCGTACGTTCGATACTTGGATCGGTCAGATCGTGAAGACGTACGACTACATCAACCGCGTTGTCATAACGCTTCCGCTTTTGGTCTACGAGGGTACGTGGACAACACTCTCCCCTCTCGTTGCTGTGCATCACCATGATCTTGCGTGTGCGTAGGATTTTTTTGAAATTACTATGTTCCCCAACAGTGGCATCCGAGCCTAGGTTTTATGCGTAGATGTTATATGCACGAGTAGAACACAAGTGAGTTGTGGGCGATACAAGTCATACTACTTACCAGCATGTCATACTTTGGTTCAGCGGTATTGTTGGATGAAGCGGCCCGGACCGACATTACGCGTACGCTTAGGCGAGACTGGTTTTACCGCCGTGCTTTGCACACAGGTGACTAGCGGGTGTCTATTTCTCCAACTTTAGTTGAACCGAGTGTGGCTACACCCGGTCCTTGCGAAGGTTAAAACAACACCAACTTGACAAACTATCATTGTGGTTTTGATGCGTAGGTAAGAACGGTTCTTGCTCAGCCTGTAGCAGCCACGTTAAATTTGCAACAACAAAGTAGAGGACGTCTAACTTGTTTTTGCAGGGCATGTTGTGATGTGATATGGTCAAGACTTGATGCTATATTTTATTGTATGAGATGATCATGTTTTGTAACCGAAGTTATCGGCAACTGGCAGGAGCCATATGGTTGTCGCTTTATTGTATGAAATGCAAACGCCCTGTAATTGCTTTACTTTATCACTAAGCGGTAGCGATAGTCGTAGAAGCAATAGATGGCGTAACGACAACGATGCTACGATGGAGATCAAGGTGTCGCGCCGGTGACGATGGTGGTCACGACGGTGCTTCGGTGATGGAGATCACAAGCACAAGATGATGATGGCCATATCATATCACTTATATTGATTGCATGTGATGTTTTCCTTTATGCATCTTATCTTGCTTTGATTGATGGTAGCATTTTAAGATGATCTCTCACTAAATTATCAAGAAGTGTTCTCCCTGAGTATGCACATTTGTGAAAGTTCTTCGTGCTGAGACACCACGTGATGATCGGGTGTGATAGGCTCTACGTTCAAATACAACGGGTGCAAAACAGTTGCACACGCGGAATACTCAGGTTAAACTTGACGAGCCTAGCATATACAGATATGGCCTCGGAACACGGAGACCGAAAGGTCGAGCGTGAATCATATAGTAGATATGATCAACATAGTGATGTTCACCATTGAAAACTACTCCATCTCACGTGATGATCGGACATGGTTTAGTTGATTTGGATCACGTGATCACTTAGATGACTAGAGAGATGTCTGTCTAAGTGGGAGTTCTTAAGTAATACGATTAATTGAACTTAAATTTATCATGAACTTAGTCCTGGTAGTTTTTTGCAAATTATGTTGTAGATCAATAGCTCGCGTTGTTGCTTTCATATGTTTATTTTTGATACGTTCCTAGAGAAAATTGTGTTGAAAGATGTTAGTAGCAATGATGCGGATTGGATCCGTGATCTGAGGTTTATCCTCATTGCTGCACAGAAGAATTATGTCCTTAATGCACCTCTAGGTGACAGACCTATTGCAGGAGCAGATGCAGACATTATGAATGTTTGGCTAGCTCAATATGATGACTACTTGATAGTTTAGTGCACCATGCTTAACGGCTTAGAATCGGGACTTCAAAGACATTTTGAACGTCATGGACCATATGAGATGTTCCAGGAGTTGAAGTTAATATTTCAAGCAAATACCCGAGTTGAGAGATATGAAGTCTCCAACAAGTTCTATAGCTAAAAGATGGAGGAGAATCGCTCAACTAGTGAGCATGTGCTCAGATTGTCCGGGTACTTCAATCGCTTGAATCAAGTGGGAGTTAATCTTCCAGATAAGATAGTGATTGACAGAATTCTCTAGTCACCATCACTAAGTTACTAGAACTTCGTGATGAACTATAGTATGAAAGGGATGACAAAAACGATTCTCGAGCTCTTCGTGATGCTGAAATCGACGATGGTAGAAATCAAGAAAGAACATCAAGTGTTGATGATTGACAAGATATCTAGTTTCAAGAAAATGGCAAAGGGAAAGAAAGGGAAACTTCAAGTAGAATGGCAAGCAAGTTGTCACTCCCACGAAGAAGCCCAAAACTGAACCAAAGCCTGAAACTGAGTGCTTACACTACAAAGGAAATGGTCACTGGAAACGAAAATACCCTGAATATTTGGTGGATAATAAGGATGGCAGAGTGAACAAGGGCATATTTGATATACAGGTTATTGATGTGTGCCTTACTAGTGTTTATAGTAGCTCCTGAGTATTTGATACTTGTTCGGTTGCTAAGATTAGTAACTCAAAACAGGAGTTACAGAATAAACAGAGACTAGTTGAAAGGGAAGTGACGATGAGTGTTGGAAGTAGTTCCAAGATAGATATGATCATCATCGCACACTCCCTATACTTTCTGGATTAGTGTTAAACCTAAATAAATGTTATTTGGCGTTTGCATTGAGCATCAATATGATTTGATCATGTTTATTGCAATACGGTTATTCATTTAAAAGCAGAGAATAATTTTTGTTGTATTTACATGAATAAAACCTTCAAATGGTCATACACCCAATGAAAATAGTTTGTTGGATCTCCATCGTAGTGATACACATATTCATAATATTGATGCCAAAAGATGCAAAGTTAATAATGATAGTGCAACTTATTTGTGGCACTGCCGTTTGGGTCATATCGGTATAAAGCGCATGAAGAAACTCCATAAAGATGGATTTTTGAAATCACTTGGTTATGAATCATTTGATGCTTGCGAACCATGCCTTTTGGTCAAGATGACTAAAACTCCGTTCTCCGGAAGAATGGAATGAGCTACTGACTTATTGGAAATAATACATACCGATGTATGCGATCCGATGAGTGTTAAGGCTCACGGCGTGTATCGTTATTTTCTGACCTTCACAGATGATTTGAGGAGATATGGGTATATCTACTTGATGAAACATAAGTCTGAAACATTTGAAAAGTTCCAAGAATTTCAGAGTGAAGAGGAAAATCATCGTAACAAGAAAAATGAAGTTTCTACGATCTGATCATGGAGACGAATATTTGAGTTACGAGTTTGGTCTTCATTTAAAACAATGTGAAATAGTTTCACAACTCACGCCACCTGGAACACCACAATGTAATGGTGTGTCCGAACGTCGTAATCGTACTTTAATTGATATGGTGCGATCTATGATGTATCTTACCGATTTACCACTATCGTTTTGGGGTTATGCATTAGAGATAGTTGCATTCACTTTTAAAAGGGCACCATCAAAATCCATTGAAACGACGCCTTATGAAGTGTGATTTGGCAAGAAACCAAAGTTGTCGTTTCTTAAAGTTTGGGCCTGTGATGCTTACATGAAAAAGGTTTTCAACCTGATAAGCTCGAACCCAAATCAGAGAAGTGCGTATTCATAGAATACCCAAAGGAAACTGTTGGGTACACCTTCTATCACAGATCCGAAGGCAAAACATTCGTTGCTAAGAATGGATTCTTTCTAGAGAAGGAGTTTCTCTCGAAAGAAGTGAGTGGGAGGAAAGTAAGAGCTTGATAAGGTAATTTGTACCTTCTCCCGAATTGGAAAGTAGTTCATCACAGAAATCAGTTCCAGTGATTTCTACACCAATTAGTGAAGAAGCTAATGATGATGATCATGAAACTTCAGATCAAGTTACTACAAAACCTCGTAGGTCTTCCAAAGTACAGTCCGCACCAGAGTGGTACGGTAATCCTGTTCTGGAAGTCATGTTACTAGACCATGATGAACCTACGAACTATGAGGAAGCGATGATGAGCCCAGATTCTGCAAAATGGCTGGAGGCCATGAAATCTGAGATGGGATCCATGTATGAAAACAAAGTGTGGACTTTGATTGACTTTTCCGATGATCGGCAAGCCATAGAAAATAAATTGATCTTCAAGAGGAAGACGAACACTGATAGTAGTGTTACTATCTACAAAGCTCGACTTATTGTGAAAGGTTTTTCGACAAGTTCAAGGTGTTGAATACAATGAGATTTTCTCACTCGTATCGATGCTTAAGTCTGTTCGAATCATGTTAGCAATTGCCACATTTTATGAAATCTGGCAAAAGGATGTCAAAACTGCATTCCTTAATGGATTTATTAAAGAAGAGTTGTATATGATGCAACCAGAAGGTTTTGTCAATCCTAAAGGTGCTAACAAAGTGTGCAAGCTCCAGCGATCCATTTATGGACTGGTGCAAGCCTCTCGGAGTTGGAATATACGCTTTGATGAGTTGATCAAAGCATATGGTTTTATACAGACTTTTTGAGAAGCCTGTATTTACAAGAAAGTGAGTAGGAGCTCTGTAGCATTTCTAATATTATATGTGGATGACATATTGTTGATTGAAAATGATATAGAAATTCTAGATAGCATGAAAGGATACTTGAATAAGAGTTTTTCAAAGAAAGACCTCGGTGAGGCTGCTTACACATTGAGCATCAAGATCTATATAGATAGATCAAGATGCTTGATAAGATTTTTCAATGAGTACATACCTTGATAAATTTTTGAAATAGTTCAAAATGGAACAGTCAAAGAAGGAGTTCTTGCCTGTGTTGCAACGTGTGAAGTTGAGTAAGACTCAAGACCCGACCATGCCAGAAAATAGAAAGAGAATGAAAAGTCATTCCCTATGCCTCAGTCATAGGTTCTATAAAGTATGCTATGCTGTGAACCAGACATATTGTATACCTTGCTCTGAGTTTGGCAAAGGAATACAATTTTGATCTAATAGTAGATCACTTGACAGCGGTCAAGAATATCCTTAGTGAGGACTAAGGAGATGTTTCTCGATTATGGAGGTGATAAAAGAGTTCGTTGTAAAAGTTACATCGATGCAAACTTTTACACTGATCCGGATGACTCTAAGTCTCAGTCTGGTTACATATTGAAAGTGGGAGCAATTAGCTAGAGTAGCTCCATGCAGAGCATTGAAGACATAGAATATTTGCAAAATACATACGGCTTTGTATGTGACAGACCCATTGACTAAAATTCTCTCACGAACAAAACATGATCATACCTTTGTACTCTTTGGGTGTTAATCACATAGCGATGTGAGCTAGATTATTAACTCTAGTAAACCCTTTGGGTGTTGGTCACATGACGATGTGAACTATGGATGTTAATCACATGCAGATGTTAATATTGGTGTTAAATCACATGGTGATGTGAACTAGATTATTGACTCTAGTGCAAGTGGGAGACTGTATGCCCTAGAGGCAATAATAAAGTTATTATTTATTTCCTTATATCATGATAAATGCTTATTATTCATGCTATAATTGTATTAACCGGAAACATAATACATGTGTGAATACATAGACAAACATAGTGTCACTAGTATGCCTCTACTTGACTAGCTTGTTTATCAAAGATGGTTATGTTTCCTAGCCATGGACAAAAGAGTCGTCATTTGATTAACCGGATCACATCATTAGGAGAATGATGTGATTGACTTGACCCATTCCGTTAGCCTTAGCACTTGATCGTTTAGTATGTTGCTATTGCTTTCCTCATGACTTATACATTTTCCTATGACTATGAGATTATGCAACTCCCGTTTACCGGAGGAACACTTTGTGTGCTACCAAACGTCACAATGTAACTGGGTGATTATAAAGGAGCTCTACATGTGTCTCCAAAGGTACATGTTGAGTTGGCATATTTCGAGATTAGGTTTTGTCACTCCGATTGTCAGAGAGGTATCTCTGGGCCCTCTCGGTAATGCACATCACTATAAGCCTTGCAAGCAATGTGGTGATACGTCTCCAACGTATCTATAATTTTTGATTGCTCCATGCTACTTTATCTACTGTTTTGGACTATATTGGGCTTTATTTTCCACTTTTATATTATTTTTGGGACTAACCTATTAACCGGAGGCCCAACCCAGAATTGCTGTTTTTTGCCCTTTTCAGTGTTTCGAAGAAACAAAATATCAAACGAAGTCCAAACGGAATGAAACCTTCGGGAACGTGATTTTCTCATCAGATAAGATCCAGGAGACTTGGACCCTCCGTCAAGAAAGCCACGAGGCAGTCACGAGGGTGGAGGTCGCGCCCCTCCCCCCTGGGTGCGCCCCCCTACCTCGTGGGCCCCTCGGAGCTCCACCGACGTACTCCTTCCTCCTATATATACCTACGTATCCCCGTGTGATCAAAAGGAGAGCCAAAAACCTAATTCCACCGCCGCAACCTTCTGTATCCATGAGATCCCATCTTGGAGCCTGTTCCGGAGTTCCGCCGGAGGGGGCATCCACCACGGAGGGCTTCTACATCATCACCATGGCCCCTCCGATGAAGTGTGAGTAGTTTACTTCAGACCTTCGGGTCCATATCTAGTAGCTAGATGGCTTCTTCTCTCTTTTTGGATCTCAATACAATGTTCTCCCCTCTCTTGTGGAGATCTATTCGATGTAATCTTCTTTTTGCGGTGTGTTTGTTGAGACCGATGAATTGTGGGTTTATGATCCAGTATTATCTATGGAAAATATTTGATTCTTCTCTGAATTCTTTTATGTATGATTGAGTTATCTTTGCAAGTCTCTTTGAATTATCTGTTTGGTTTGGCCAACTAGATTGGTAGTTCTTGGAATGGGAGAAGTGCATGGCTTTGGGTTCAATCTTGCGGTGTCCTTACTCAGTGACAGAAAGAGTTGCAAGGCACGTATTGTATTGTTGCCATCGAGGATAACAAGATGGGGTTTTTATCATATTGCATGAATTTATCCCTCTACATCATGTCATCTTGCTTAAGGCGTTACTCTGTTTTTACTTAATACTCTAGATGCATGCTGGATAGCGGTCGATGAGTGGAGTAATATTAGTAGATGCAGAATCGTTTCGATCTACTTGTTTTGGACGTGATGCCTATATACATGATCATCGCCTAGATATACTCATAACTATGCTCAATTCTGTCAATTGCTCAGCAGTAATTTGTTCACCCACCGTAGAATACTTATGCTCTCGAGAGAAGCCACTAGTGAAACCTATGTCCCCCGGGTCTATTCTCATCATATCAATCTATATCACTTTATTTACTTGCTTTGTTTTTACTTTACCTTTACTTTTTACTTTGCATCTATCTATCAAAAATACCAAAAATATTATCTCTATCAGATCTCACTCTCGTAAGTGACCATTAAGGGATTGACAACCCCTAAGCATTGGTTGCGAGTTGCTATCGTGTTGTGCAGGTATGAGGGACTTGCGTGTGACCTCCTACTGGATTGATACCTTGGTTCTCAAAAACTGAGGGAAATACTTACGCTACTGTGCTGCATCATCCTCTCCTCTTCGGGGAAAACCAACGCAAGCTCGAGACGTAGCATGTGGCTAATGAGTTGGTCACGGAATGATGCATTACGTAACGAGTAAAGAGACTTGCCAGTAACGAGATTGAACTAGGTATTGGATACCGACGATTGAATCTCGGGCAAGTAACATACCGATGACAAAGGGAACAATGTATGTTGTTATGCGGTTTGACCGATAAAGATCTTCGTAGAATATGTAGGAGCCAATATGAGCATCTAGGTTCCGCTATTGGTTATTGATGGGAAACAGTTCTAGGTCATGTCTACATAGTTCTCGAACCCGTAGGGTCCGCATGCTTAACGTTACGATGACAATTTTATTATGAGTTTATAAGTTTTGATATACCGAAGGTTGTTCGGAGTCCCAGATGTGATCATGGACATGACGAGGAGTCTCGAAATGGTCGAGACATAAAGATTTATATATTGGACGACTATATTCGGACACCGGAAGTGTTCCGGGTGATTTCAGAGAAAACCGGAGTGCCAGAGGGTTACCGAAACCCCCCGGGAACTAATGGGCCTTGTTGGGCCCTAGTGGAGAGAGAGAGAGGGGCCGGCCATGGCAAGAGGCGCGCCCCCTCCCCTTGAGTCTGAATAGGACAAGGAAGGGGGGGGGGGGCGCCCCCTTGCCTTTCCCCTCTCCCACTCCTTCCTTCCCCCTCCTTCTTGGACTAGGAAAGGGAGGGGCAAACCTACTTGGAGTAGGTTTCCCCCTCCTAGGGCGCGCCACCGCCTCGGCCCGCCCCCTCCTCCTCCCCCCTTTATATACAGAGGAGGGGGGAACCTCTTGACACACAAGTTGATCTTCATGATCGTTCCATAGCCGTGTGCGGTGTCCCCCTCCACCATATTCCACCTCGGTCATATTGTAGCGGTGCTTAGGCGAAGCCCTGTGTCGGTAGAACATCATCATCGTCACCACGCTGTTGTGCTGACGGAACTCATCCCCGACACCATGCTGGATCGGAGTCCGGGGATCGTCATCGAGCTGAACGTGTGCTGAACTCGGAGGTGCCGTACGTTCGGTACTTGGATTGGTCGGATCGTGAAGACGAATGACTACATCAACCGTGTTGCCATAACGCTTCCGCTTTCAGTCTACGAGGGTACGTGGACAACACTCTCCCCTCTCTTTGCTATGCATCACCATGATCTTGCGTGTGCGTAGGATTTTTTTTTGAAATTACTACGTTCCCCAACATTTGCCCGTGCAAAAGTGCATTGGGGGAAGCTTGACGCGGAGAAGCTGATGACTGAGGGGTCGCCGGAGGGTAAGGAGCACCGCAAGCCCGAGTTGTACTATGAAGGTGTACTTAAAGGGGCCCACCTTGCGGCGGATAAGTGTGCCAAAGACATTATATTTCCCTGAGGGCATTCGTGCCGCTTTTTGTAATATGGGATGATGGCATTTTTATTATATATTGCTTGTTTTGTTTGAACATATGTTCTTCCTGCGCGGCTATTTATTGTATGTAAATCCTGAGAGTTGGCCAATCGTCGGCTTCTGCCCCCATGTAAAAAAGAATATGGGGGTGTTCGGGGTATATCTGAACGCTCTTTATCCCATAGTTGGGTCCTTTTAAGGAGTTGTTTCTCACCACGAACCAGGCAATCGAACTATAAGGCTTTATTACTCTCACTTAGCCATAGGAATTCGAGTATGGTTGGCACAACTCCTAGTGTTCGGAAGGCCGAACTAGGGGTTCTATTGGCGCCTGATCAGAAGACCGATCCGTCGCACTCTGCATTTATAATGGCGTTGTGCGGAATAAATCTTTAAGGATTTTACAACCTCTCGAACAGCTGACCAGTTCTCGCTGCATCATGACAGTCGGTTTTCGGCTTTCTCTACTGAGGTGCTCATCCGGCTGAACCGGGACACAACCGCAGTAGTTCTCCCATCGCTACCTTAGCCGATAGAATGGAACGTAAGGTACCAAAACATGGGAGCCGGGCAAACCCAACCAATGACCCAAGACACGATTCAGAGCTGATGCATATAGTGCTATAAGTTCGGGGTGCCAAGCGACCAAAAAGGTTGTCAGACTTTATTGCCGTACTGTGAAGCCCCTGGCATAACCGGGCGTAACACGAAGCGTGGCTGCCATTTTTGGCAAAGAGGCGTCGGTGATAAACGACGACCGGTAAGTGTTATTTAAGTCTACGCATTGTAGTAGGATGATATGTCTATGCATATGAGTACGATGCATGAAAAGAGGTGTTTTTTGGCGGAACCTGTGACGGCCGGACTGGAGGGGGTTGTGAGTGGGTCAAGAATGAATCCAGACTGCCTTCTACCTGCATGTTCCTGCCATTGTGTGTCCGGGCTGATTCCATGCTGCCAATCCTATTCTGCGTCAACGTTAGTGTGTAAAGGCAAATGCTTGGAGGCAGCTGAGCGTCCTCTTGTGGTTGGTCCAAGGGTTCCTGATCGGACCCCGGTGGACTCAACCGTTATACCTTGAAGTAGCGCGGACTCCTCAGTGGGTGTCCGGATAGTTGGCTGTCGTATCAAAATTTTGATAGGCATGCACGACTCGCTGTTCCGGTAGCTGTATGATTTCTGCTCTAAGGGCGGGGTTCGCCCTTGCGTATAAGTGTGATTATATCACACGGTGTTGGCCTAATGGTTTATCATGTGGAATCTAGTCAATGTGGTTCATCCCGTTAACATACGGTAAATTACCGCATGAGGGGAAGGTGCCAAAGAAGTACTCTTTGGCGCAACATTTTTTGGTGATCCGAAGACAACTGTTAGAGTGGTGGGCCAATAAAACTTGACCTTTGCGCCTGGCATATTTTAGAAGATGTTATTTGTGGCTTCATACCCGTGGGGGCTTTATATGTTATGGAGCCCCTGGACTCCTTAGGTGTAGGGGTACTACAATTGAATTGCTGTGGTTGGTGTGATCCGGGGCGATCGGTCCCACTTTTATGTTCTGGGGGGTCTCTTGACCAAACGCCTCCCTCATTGTTTCCGACACACGACCGGTCGTTTTATTTTGAGGATTCGGCATTCTCTATTGGTATGATTTGCCATCCTTCTAGGAGTACCATGAATTTCACATGGTTGATCGAGTGTGTGACTCGGGCCGAATAGGCTTGAGTTGCTCTTTGTCCGTTGACCGGACTGGGAGTTGCTGGACTTGGCACCAGCGTCCTTGACTTGACGTTTATGACCATTTCGCCAAGGCTGGAGAATGCCTCTTCGTGTATCCTTCTTACTGTGTTGGACCGTAATGATATGTGGACGTCGGGGTGTGTGTCTTGGGTTCTCTTGCTGAGGTAGCCAGTTGTGCCATGTATGCCCTTTGTTGGGGCTGTCGAGTCTGTACTTTTTGGTGGTCAGTACCTTGGTCCACATATCACTAGCAGGTCTTGGTCAGCTTGAAGCTGTTCTTGCTTCCTTTGCAGGCTCCTTGCCGTGGCCATGAGCCGTCGCTTGAAGCAAATTTGTTCCACTGGATCTTCAGGCACGCCGAATTCGTCATTGCCGAGGCTTACCTCGTCGTCGGAGGGGGGGGGAGGTGTATAGTTGTCCCTCTCCAAGTATCCCATCATGACCGGTCCGGCCTGCTTGAAGGTAGGCTGATCAGGGCTGTATTCCTCGTCGGCATCCTCTGGGTTGCTTTCATCTCCGGGACCGGTGTTGATGTGGCGGGGCTTGGAGCGGCGCCGAAGATGCCCGTTCTTTGCTTTTCCTCCTGAGGGGTTATCCTCCGTCGCCTCGTCTCCATTGGTTTCCTTCGGAGTGTCCACCATGTATATAATGTATGAGGAGGTGGCTTTCCACCGCCCTGTGAGCAGTGGCTCCTGTGATTCTCCTGCATCGTCGTCCATACCGTCGATGTCTTCGGAGTCGAAGTCTAGCACGTGGGTTAAATCATCGACCGTGGTGATGAAGTGGGTGGTGGGTGGGAACGAATTCCTTCTTCGCCTGCTTCCCACTCAAGCCGGACATAGTTTGACCCAGAGCCTCCTGACAAAGAGAGAGACTTTAATGAGTTTAGCGTGTCGCCAAAGGGCGAGTGCTGGAAGATGTCCGCAGCAGTGAACTCCATTACCAGAGCCCAACCTGGATCGGTTGGCTCGAGAGTGCGCGGACTGGAACCAAAAACCGGATACGAAACCGGGGGTCCAAAGTCATAGGCCACCACAGAGGTGAGACCCGTGTTCGGCTCCACCGCCGATGAGTGTGCAGCCTACTGGACGGAGTCTAGCCCTCCGTCTTTAGGCGACGCAGCCTACTCCGGATTTGAGTCCGGGGCTACTGCAGGGGTAATATCCCGAGTGTTGTCTGACAGCAGGTCAAAGCCATGCCTGTGGTGACTGTCCGGTGCTCCTGGCGCAGGCCCGAATCCGTCAAAGATGAAGTCTCCACGAAGGTCAGCCGTCTAATTCAGGTTTCCGAACCTGATCTGGTGGCCAGGGGTCTAGCTCTCGATCTGCTCCAGATGGCCAAGCGAATTGGCCCGCAGTGTGACGCCGTCGAACACGAAAATCTGTCCGAGGAGGAAAGTCTCACCCTAGACCGTGTCATTGACGATGATTGAAGGAGCCATCGAGCCCTGCAGTGACGGCATAGAGGAACTCTCAATGAAAGGACCAATGTCAGTGTCAAAACCGGCGGATCTCGGGTAGGGGGTCCCGATCTGTGCGTCTAGGCTGAAGGTAACAGGAAGCAAGGGACACAGATGTTTACCCAGGTTCGGGCCCTCCCGATGGAGGTAAAACCCTACTTCCCGCTTGATTAATATTGAAGATATGGGTAGTACAAGAGTAGATCTACCACGAGATCGTAGAGGCTAAACCCTAAGAGCTAGCCTATGATGGTATGATTGTAATTGTGATCGGCCTCCTAAGGACCAACCTCTCCGGTTTATATAGACACCAGAGAGGGCTAGGGTTTACATGGAGTCGGTTACAATGAAGGAAACATAATATCCGGATCGCCAAGCTTGCCTTCCACGCCAAGGAGAGTCCCATCCGGACACGGGCCAAAGTCTTGAGTCTTGTATCTTCACGCTTCAATAGTCCGGATGATGTATACAGTCCGGCTGTCCGGATACCCCCTTATCCAGGACCCCCTTAGTTGTCTGCCTCCCTTTCTTGCTGACTTCTCAGTGGCCATGAAGCTTAATTTGAAAGGCTTCAGTACTTGCAAGGGCTTCAGACGGCTGGTCAGACAAGAACTGGCTTCAGGAGAATTGATGTGACGCTGTAAGAATTCTGCAAACGAATGCAGACTATGAGAACCAAGGGATTCTCCCACGGACATGTACCTGTGACAGCATTAGAGGTGCGAGGGAAGGGGAAGAGGTCATATGCATTCTGATAACCCACAAGTATAGGGGATCGCAACAACTTTCGATGGTAAAGTATTCAACCCAAATTTATTGATTCGACACAAGGGGAGCCATAGAATATTCTTGAGTATTAGCAGTTGAGTTGTCAATTCAACCACACCTGGATAACTTAGTATCTGCAGCAAAGTGTTTAGTAGCAAAAGTGGTATGATAATAATAGTAACGGTAGCAACAGTAAAGATAAATGTTTTTTGGGTTTTTGTAGTAGTTGTAACAGTAGCAACGGAAAAGTAAATAAGCGAAGAACAATATGTGAAAAGCCCGTAGGCAATGGATTAGTGATGGATAATTATGTTGGATGCGATTCCTCATGCAATAGTTATAACATAGGGTGATATATAACTAGCTCCAATTTATCAATGTAATGTAGGCATGTATTCCGTAAATAGTCATACGTGCTGATGGAAAAGAACTTGCATGACATCTTTTGTCCTACCCTCCCGTGGAAGCGGGGTCCTAGCGGAAACTAAGGGATATTAAGGCCTCCTTTTAATAGAGAACCGGAACAAAGCATTAGCACATAGTGAATACATGAACTCCTCAAACTACGGTCATCACCGAGAAGTATCCTGATTATTGTCACTTCGGGGTTGTCGGAACATAACACATAATAGGTGACTATAGACTTGCAAGATAGGATCAAGAACACACATATATTCATGAAAACATAATAGGTTCAGATCTGAAATCATAGCACTCGGGCCCTAGTGACAAGCATTAAGCATAGCAAAGTCATAGGAACATCAATCTTAGAACATAGTGGATACTAGGGATCAAACCCTAACAAAACTAACTTGATTACATGGTAAATCTCATCCAACCCATCACTGTCCAGCAAGACTATGATGGAATTACTCACGCATGGCGGTGAGCATCATGAAATTGGTGATGGAGGATGGTTGATGATGACGACAGCGACGAATCCCCCTCTCCGGAGCCCTGAATGAACTCCAGATCAGCCCTCCCGAGAGAGATTAGGGCTTGGCGGCGGTTCCGTGTCGTAAAACGCGATGAAACTTTCTCCTTGATTTTTTTCTCCCCGAACGTGAATATATGGAGTTGGAGTTGACGTCGGTGGAGGTCCAGGGGGCCCACGAGATAGGAGGTCGCGCCCTGGGGGGGGGCGCGCCCTCCTGTCTCGTGGACAGGCTGTGGGCCCCCTGGCATTAATTCTTTCGCCAAAAATTCTTATTAATTCCAAAAAGTGCCTCTGTGGATTTCCAGGACATTCCAAGAACTTTTCTTTTCTACACATAAAACAACATCATGGTAGTTCTGCTGAAAACAGCGTCAGTCGAGGTTAGTTTCATTCAAATCATGCAAGTTAGAGTCCAAAACAAGGGCATAAGTGTTTGGAAAAGTAGAGACGTTGGGGACGTATCACATTCTCAGAAAATTTTGAAGATAAATCAGTTTGAAGACATTGACCTCATAACGCGAAGACATTCACTTATTTGATGAGAGTTGGTTCCAGAGTTGTACAAATGCAAGAATAAGTACAAGTGAGGAATCTAACTTGTAACGAAACACAAGTGAATAGACTAGGAAGAGTATGAGATGCAGAAAGAGATAGATTGAACTTGGAGATCTAGAAACCACTTTTGGTAAAGAAGGATGAATCTATCAGATTGAAAAGATGGTAAAAAGTGAAATTTAATTACCACACAAAGAACTGCTAGACGGAGCGAAGGAGAAGGCGAGCAGTTCGATCTTCCGTGCCCTAACTTGGTGACGGAGGACACCTACGGCGACGGCGGAGAGTACGAGGTCCGCGGCCGGCGTGAGGACGGCGTCAAAGAAGTCGCGGCAGCTAAGCGCTTCGTCGCCGGCATCGTCGAGAGCTAGTGGAGGCGCTAGGGTTTGCGAGAGGTGGCGAGGAGGAAGAAGAATTTTTACCGAGACATGACGAGTATTTATAAGGAAAGAGACGGCACATCGCAATTATGCAAGTGCCCCTGGCGGTTCACATCTGATGAACACGTGGTAAGAATGCAACACCTTGGAAGTTGTTCCATGTTCCCATGCACGCCTGGATTGTCGGGGTGGTCGTTCCGAATTCTCCGGTTTTCAGCCAAAAAGGATATGGCATTAAAAGCAAATATAAATGTTTGTCTAATTTACTTCAGCTGACAAGGTTCAGTGAAGACAATTTACTATTTTCAATAGAATACGTATGATTTGGATAGATAGAGTTGAGGTAGAAGCATAGATAGGTTAGGGTCCGATCACATTCACTTAGATCAAAAGATTTAACAAGAAGTCATATTTATAAGTGAATGCTGTAGAGTACAGAACACAAGTAGTATATAACTAGTTTAAGGCCAAATCAACCAGATGAAGATAAAATTGAATACAAGTCAGGGATGATGACAAATCAATTATGAAGACTTTGCAAACATAACGCCAAGAGAAACACTTCAAAAAAAGTTTGGTGGTGGCGTTACCCACAGTATAGAAAGTATTAGACCCAGACACGACACACAATTATCGTGGCGCTCCGAAGTCAAATTCCGCATTAATGTATTCACACTTAGAGTGTATGTCTTCATTGATTGAAGATATATGTTACTTTGTGTGTTGCACATCTAAGTCATCAAAATGCATAAGTGTTAGGATGTGTGTCTAATTTACTAGACATTTGAGGATTCCAAGATATTTAGCTCACACCGCAACTTGCAAAACCTTTTCTCATCCAAGGGCTTTGTGAAGATATCAGCCAACTGCTCTTCTGTCTTGACGTGAATGATATCAAATCTTCCTTCATAACATGATCTCTGAGAAAGTGACGACGAATTTCAATGTGCTTTGTCTTCGAGTGCTGAACTGGGTTGTTGGCAATCTTGATGGCACTCTCATTGTTGCAGTAGAGAGGCACATTCTTCAGGTGTATACCATAGTCCTTGAGAGTTCGCTTCATCCAGAGAAGTTGAGCACAACAAGATCCAGCAGTAATGCATTCAGATTCAGCAATGGAGAGAGATACACAATTCTGCTTCTTTGAAGACCAACAAACAAGTGATCATCCCAGAAAGTGACATGTGCCTGATGTGGACTTGCGATCAACCTTGTCACTAGCATAATCAGCATCTGAGAATCCAACTAGATCATACTCTGAGCCCTTTGGATACCACAATCCTAGTGTTGGGGTGTAAGCCCAATATCGAAGAATTAGCTTCACAGCTAAGTGATGCGATTCCTTTGGTGCCGCTTGGAATCGGGCACACATGCAAACACTAAGCATTATATCTGGCCTAGATGCACATAAATAAAGCAAAGAACCAATCATGGAGCGGTATACCTTTTGATCGAACTCTTTACCATTGTCGTCGGGACCCAGATGACTTTTGGTTGGCATTGGCGTCGTGTATCCTTTGCAGTCTTGCATTCCAAACTTCTTCAGGCAGTCTTGGAGGTGTTTTTCTTGAGATATGAAGATGTCGTTGTGTTGTTGAAGAATTTGGAGACCCAGAAAGAACTTCAGTTCACCCATCATGGACATCTGATATTGCTCTTGCATCATGTGACCAAACTCATCATTGTATTTCTTGTTGCTGCAGCCGAAGATAATGTCATCCATATAGATTTGGCATATGAACAGTTCACCATCATATGTCTTCGTGAAGAGAGTAGGATCTAGTGAACCAGGTTTGAAGCCTTTGCTCTTAAGGAAGTCTTTGAGCGTGTCATACCAAGCACGAGGGGCTTGTTTGAGGCCATACAGTGCCTTGTTGAGCTTGTATACCATATCAGGATGTTTTGGATCTTCAAAGCCAGGAGGTTGTGCGACATATACTTCTTCTTCTATCTTTCCATTGAGAAAGGCGCTCTTCACATCCATTTGATACAGAAGGATATTGTGATGATTTGCAT
The DNA here is from genome assembly GCF_002162155.2 of Triticum dicoccoides. Lineage (NCBI taxonomy): Eukaryota > Viridiplantae > Streptophyta > Magnoliopsida > Poales > Poaceae > Triticum > Triticum dicoccoides. Next base: position 751,866,194 of record NC_041383.1, on the reverse strand, counting down.
AGGCAAGCAGTATGTGAATGGCTTCAAGCCTTGCCACAGGAGCAAATGTTTCAGCGAAGTCTATTCCTTCCACTTGAGTGTAACCTTGTGCAACAAGACGAGCTTTGTTTCTGACCACTTGACCATGCTCATCTTGCTTGTTGCGATATATCCATTTGGTGCCAATGATATTGTGCTTTCGAGGATCAGGATGCTTGACCAGTTCCCACACATTATTTAACTCAAACTGTTGAAGCTCTTCTTGCATTGCTTGAATCCATTCAGGTTCCATGAAGGCTTCAGCGACATTCTTGTGTTTCGAGATTGAGACGAATGAAAAATGTGCACAGAAATTGGTGAGTTGTGTTGCTCTTTGTGTGGCTCTTGAATGAGTGAGTGGACCAGGTGCATTGAGGCTATCGATCATCTTCTCAATCTGTACTTCATTTGCAACACGAGGATGAGCAGGACGAAGATTTTGCTCATTCTGATCAATGTCATCTTTTGGGGGATTATCTTCAGGTTGAGCATTGTCTTTAGGTTGAGTGGATGCAGAAACGATCAGCTCTTCTTCAGTCTGATTCATAGAGGGTATGATTTCTCCAGTTCCCATTTGCTTGATTGACTCGCTAGGGGATAATTCATCTAGCACATTTGGCAGGTGATCTCTTTGCGAGCCATTAGTCTCATCGAACTGCACATCCACAGTTTCAACCACTTTATAGTGAAAGAGGTTGAACACTCTATAGGAGTGCGAATCCTTTCTGTAACCAAGCATAAAACCTTCATGTGCTTTCGGTTGAAATTTGGAAGTGTGATGTGGATCCTTGATCCAGCACCTAGCACCAAATACTCTGAAGTAGCTTACGTTTGGCTTCTTACCAGTTAGGAGCTCATAGGAGGTTTTCTTCAGAAGCTTGTGAAGATAAACACGGTTAATGACGTGGCATGTAGTGTCAATGGCTTCAGGCCAGAACTTCCGTGGAGTCTTGTACTCATCAAGCATCGTTCATGCCATCTCAATAAGAGTTCTGTTGTTGCGCTCGGTGATGCCATTCTGCTGAGGTGTATAAGGAGCAGAGAACTCATGAGTGATACCAAGTGTATCCAGATAGAGGTTGAGGCCAGTGTTCTTGAACTCAGTGCCGTTGTCACTTCTAATGTGCTTGATCTTGACACCATAGTTCATCATGGCACGATTGGCAAAGCGTCTGAAGACATCCTGCACTTCAATCTTGTAGAGGATTATATGTACCCAAATATATCTAGAGTAATCATCAACAATGACGAAACCATAGAGGCAAGCAGTAGCATTGAGAGTGGAGTAGTGAGTAGGGCCAAATAAGTCCATGTGCAGTAGCTCGAAGGGTTGAGACAAGGTCATGATTGTCTTCGAGGGATGCTTGGCTCTTGTCATCTTTCCAGCTTTGCAGGCGCCACACAGATGGTCCTTCTTGAACTTGACGCCTTCGATGCCCACGACATGCTTCTTCTTCACGAGAGTGTGCAAGTTCCTCATGCCAGCATGCCCTAGCCTTCGGTGCCAAAGCCAGCATTCTGAAGCTTTTGATAGAAGACATACGGCCATCTGTGGTCCTGCTGAGAAATCTACCATATACGGATCATCTTTTCGATATCCTTCAAAGACTAGAGACTTGTCAGATTCCATCAGTACAAGGCAGCGATATTTTCCAAATAGCACAATCATGTTTAAGTCACAAAGCATTGAGATAGACATTAAGTTGAAACCAAGGGATTCAACAAGCATCGCTTTATCCATGTGCTGATCCCTTGATATTGCAACTCTACCTAGACCCAATACCTTGCTTTTACCGGTGTCAGCAAATGTGATCTGGCTCTTGTCCGATGGACGTAGCGTTGAATCCATCAGAAGACTTTGATTGCCAGTCATGTGATTAGTGCATCCACTGTCCATAATCCATTCTGAAGCACGAGGTGTCGTAGCCTACAATGCAGTTTGGGGGATAGGCTTCACCAAGCGAGTTGTGAAGCAGAAACATTTTACGAACAAGTGGAACATGGAAATTCAGGTCTTGGTTAGGATAGACAGGATGAGTGTCAAGGAAATATGGAGTGAAATACATGGTAAGACCATTTGGGCATTTTATCTTGTGCCCTACAAGGTTTTTAAGGTCTCTAGCATTAGCTTTGGATGCTTTTAATTTCCGGCTAGAGACCTTTCCCTGCAAAAGAGAGTTAAGTTATCTTAACCACCCACATCTTCAGGGGTGGCTTAGAAGCAATGAGTCTAAGTGCAGCATCTGAGAACTTCGGCTTTGGAGCCCTAGTAAATATCCTTGCAGGGGATGAATCATACTCATATGAATAAGCATAAAATTTCTTAGTTCTATGAACATAGCGGTTTGATTAAACACGCTCATATTCATGGGTTTGTGTATGATTTTCCTGCAAAACATTGACGTTAGGGTGACTCGGATGAGTCCACGGTCTGTATGAAGCTTTAGGACCATATGAAGCCTTTGGTATGGGGTTTGTCTTCTTCACAGGTGGTGTCATGATGACATTCACTGGAAGATTCTCAAGAACACTTTTAGGACCCATATCTTCTTCATAGGTGGTCCATTCCTGTAGTTAGTACCAATATACCTTGCAAACACTTCACCATTCTGATTCTTAAACAGTTTATAGTTTGCATCAAAGGATTCATCAATGATAATGGGGTTAGCACAAGTGAAACCAGATAAGGTGGATGGATCTACTGAAGGTTCCTTTGCAGCAACCCATGTGGTTTTGGGGTACTGCTCAGGCTTCCAGTAGGACCCATCAACATTCATTTTCCTCTCGAACCCAACACCCTCTTTTCTAGGGTTTCAGTTCAGAATCTGCTTTTTGAGGACATCACATAATGTCTGATGTCCTTTGAGACTTTTGTACATCCCTTTCTCAAGCAGTGTCTTCAACCTGGCTTTATCATCAGCAATAGCAGTGGTATCCTCGATAGAGGGGTTAGTTACCACTTTAGCATTTGAAGATATTGCAACAACTGTAGAAGTAGAGGATTCAGCATCAGAGGTAGCGTTATCACGCTCAATGCATTTTAAACATGGTGGTTCAAATCCTTCCTAAGCGGGACTGATCTGTTGAGCGCGAAGTGACTCATTCTTCTTTTGAAGATCTTCATGATCCAATCCCAGTTTCTCAAGTTCCTGCTTCCTTTGAAGATAATCATAGGAAAGCTTGTCATGAGAAGTTGAGAGCGATTCATGTCGACCTTCAAGTTCCTGATACTTAACATGAAGATTTTTGACGTCTTCAATTAAGGACTGAGTCTTAGTCATTTCCGCGTCCAAGAGGTCATCACTTTTATCTAACAGTTTTTGAATATGTTCCATAGCTTTCTGTTGTTCAGTTGCAATTTTAGCAAGTTTTTTATAGCTAGGTTTGGATTCACCGTCAGAGTCATCTTCACTTGATGTTTGAAAGTAAGCATCGCGAGAGTTTACCTTGGCACCACGTGCCATGAAGCAGTAGGTGGGAGTCGAGTCATTCTCGTCATCAGCGTTGGTGACGGAGCCATTGTCTTCAGTGTTGAAGATGGACTTGGCAACATAAGCTGTAGCTAGAGCCAAACTTGCGACACCAGAGTCGGACTCCTCCTCAGACTCCACCAACTCCTCCGAAGCATACTCCTCCTCTGAATCCATTTCCTTGCCAACAAAAGCATGTGCCTTGCCTGATGAGCTCTTCTTGTGCGATGAAGACTTGGAGGAAGATTTGGAAGAAGACTTTGAGGATTTCTTCTTCTTCTTGTCATCAGAATCATATTCTTTGATCTTCTTCTTCTTCTTCTCATTGTCCCACTGTGGACATTCAGAGATGTCGTGGCCAGGTTTCTTGCACTTGTGACAGGTTCTTTTCTTGCTGTCATGGGTGGGAGCTTCATCATCCCTTGAGCTGGATCATGAAGACTTTCTGAAGCTTTTCTTCCTAGTGAATTTCTGGAACTTCTTCACAAGCATAGCAAGCTCCTTTCCAATATCTTCAAGATCACCGGAACCGCAGTCAGATTCTTCTCTAGATGAGGAAGTAGCAGCCTTTGCCTTCAAAGCGCGAGTTCGGCCATAGTTGGGACCATAGATATCTCGTTTCTCAAATAGCTGGTACTCATGTGTGTTGAGCCCCTCAAGTATGTCAGACGGATCGAGTGTCTTGAAATCAGTGCATTCTTGAATCATCAGGGCTAAGGTGTCAAATGAGCTGTCAAGAGATCTCAACAGTGTCTTCACTATTTCATGCTTCATAATGTCAGTTGCACAGAGTGCACGGAGCTCATTTGTGATATCAGTGAGGCGATCAAACGTGAGCTGAACGTTCTCGTTGTCGTGTCTTTTGAAGCGGTTGAAGAGGTTGCGGAGAGTACTGATTCTTTGATCATGCTGAGTTGAGACGCCTTCATTGACCTTGGAGAGCCAGTCCCAGACTAGCTTCGACGTTTGCAGAGCGCTCACACAGCCATACTGCCCTTTGGTCAGATGACCACAGATGATGTTCTTGGCTGTAGAGTCTAGTTGAATGAACTTCTTGACATCAACAGGGGTGACACCTTCACCAGTCTTGGGAACGCCATTCTTGACGACATACCAGAGATCGACATCAATGGCTTCAAGATGCATGCGCATCCTATTCTTCCAGTAGGGATATTCAGTGCCATCGAAGATGGGGCACACAACGGAGACTTTGATTATCCCTGCAGTCGACATAGCTAAACTCCAGGTGGTTAAACCGAATCACACAGAACAAGGGAGTACCTTGCTCTGGTACCAATTGAAAAGGCTAGTTATCGACTAGAGGGGGTGGGGTGAATAGGCGATTTTATGAAAGTCTTCAAAACGTGTGAGTTTCGAAGACAAACAATATAAACAACACTATTCGATTGCAGCGGAAGGTAGACTACACTAGACAAGCCATAGTCAAGTATTCAATGAAGTGAAAGCACGAAGACTAATAGCAGCTAGGTAGTAAAGATCAGGATGTAAGATAGTATGAAGCCAATCAGAACAGGTAGTCACACAGTGAAGTCAAACAGATAATGCAAGCAGGCAATGACTTCACGAAGACAAACTGTAAGTAAAGAGAAGTAAGAGATAGAACTAGTGGCTTCAGAAGGACAGAGATTTGTTCGACCAGTTCCAGTTGCTGTGACAACTGTACGTCTGGTTAGGGAGGCTGAGATTCAACTCAGAAGACCGCGTTTTCACCTTATTCCCCTTGATCTAAGGACACTTAGTCCCCGCCCAATCACTCTAGTAAGTCTTCAAGGTAGACTTCCGAACCTTCACAGACTTCGTTCACCGGCAATCCACAATGACTCTTGGATGCTCAGAACGCGATGCCTAACCGGCTGGAGGATTCACAGTCCTCAAGTGTAACAAGTCTTCAGATCACGCGGACAGAAAGACTTCAGTGATGCCAAACACTCTTTGGGCTCTGGGTGGTTTGGGCTTTGTCCTCACAAGGATTCTCTCTCAAAAGCTCCTGAGGTGGGTTGCTCTCAAACGACAAAAGCCGTATCTAACTCTGAGCAGCCATCAATTTATGGTGTAGGGGCTGGGCTATTTATAGCCACTAGGCAACCCGACCTGATTTTTTTGAAATGACCCTGGGTTACTAAGGAACTGACACGTGTCGCAACGGTCAGATTTCAAACACACGCGACAGCTTGACTTGGGCTACAAGTCAAGCCAACTTATCCGACTCTGGATAAGATTTGCTCTCATTATCTTCGCTCGAAGACATAGGATTTGGTTGAGCATCACTTCAGTCACTCTGACTTTGTTCACTTGGACCCCACTTATCAGTGCGGTGGTTCCTATGACTCAACGAAGAAGAAAAGGCAACAACGAAACAACTAAGTCTTCAGGCTCCATAGTCTTCACTCAATGTCTTCTCGTGTCATAGTCTTCAATGTGAATATCTTCGTAGACCACCATTGTCTTCAATGTCTTCACACATTTTTAGGGGTCATCTCCGGTAGGTAAACTGAATCAATGAGGGACTACTACCTGTGTTATCCTGCAATTATCACAAACACATTAGTCCCTCAACCAGGTTTGTCGTCAATACTCCAAAGCCAACTGGGGGTGGCACTAGATGCACTTACATCGACGCCCTGCATCGACATTGACCTCGATGCTCAGGCCATATCTCTTTCATTATTTACTTCACTTGTATTAAATAAGTAGAAGAATTTTTTTATATACATTATTATCTTTATTTGTCATTACTTTTGGTTTGCACTATTTTATTTGTGCAGCCAATCGACTCTGACTGAGCCGTGTTGTCGCCTCCGTCGACCGAATTGTGTTGTCGCCTTGGCGTGCCAACCTGCTCCATTACTGCGGCTGGACTGGGGGCTTCATCTTCTCGGAGTGTCGAACTCTCTGCTCGGCCACCTTGGGACCAGCCTGGGGGCTGGAACCTTGTCCCGCATCAAGCTCGGACCGCGTCATCAATGCCGAACGCATTAACTAGCTAAGTCGCTTTCATGCTCAGAAACTTTCAGTTTTAAATTTTGTTCGGTCCAACCAAGCATTATACTTTTTCAGGTTGTTTGTGAAAAGTTCCTTGTCATAACTTTGTTTATGACGCACATATTCAAATACCCCGTTTATCTGGGGGCTCCCTTGATGGAGCTTTTCCTCTTTCATATGATTATACTTGTACGCCTTCGTTCCTGGTTCGTGTATTATGCCACAATATGCACCATATTGACCTAAGCGATTTGCAAGCTGGGTTGCCTGGCTCCTGTGCTTACCCCTATGTTCCCGATTGTTCGGCTAGGGAGTAAAGGGAGCACCTCTGCAATTGTCACGATCGGGTCATCCGAGCCAGACCTCAGACTGGGTGAAGCCGAAAACTAGCACTCTTACTGTTTTCAATAATGGTCGGCACACAGCGGAACTCATGAGTACAAAAAATCTATTGCACAAGTCTCATAGTAATAATGAGCAACCAAAGAAAGGTATCGGTGGGGGTACTATTTTCTTCGAAGATGCTTCTTACACTTCGTCGGTAATATAGCATAAGTTCCCTGAGCGCGCTTTGTCTGTTACAGCCTAATGGCCTAATTGCCTGGTTATCGAAAACACCATCGACATTCTCGACAGGGGGAGTACATAACACTTTTCGGTCCTTGACCGAAGAGGGAGAAGCCGACAGTCGGTTAAGACACGTATAAAGTTCGGGGGAACACATATTTGATATAAGTACTTCGGTACATAAAATCATTATACATAAAATCTTTTTGCCCAAGATACTTGGGGGCTCTTCAAATTTATATATGAGCTGTAAGTGTGATTTCTTCTTGGTCGACAGAAGCACAATTTTTTTTCCAATTTTTGGATTGGCACCGAACACTTGATCTCGTTCGGACGTCATGTTTTTACTGGCGTTTTTTGGTTTTCCAAGCTTTTGGCACTTTTAAACTATTTGTGTGTTTTTCGCATAAGTCTCACAGTGCAACGTCGGACACCTTTAGAGATTCGGCAAAAACATTCTCGCATGTTGCTATATATGCATCGGCTTTGAATTGTGTGTTCGGTCAATAGTTGGGTTTCCCGGCTCCTGTGCTTGCCTCCTACGTTCCGCTTTGTTCGGCTAGGTGTGCAACGGGAGAACCATTGCGATTTTGCTTCCAGCTCGCATGGTTAAGCACCATAGTGGAGAAAGCCGAAAACTAACTGTCACAATAAGCACAAACTGGTCAGCGATCCGATGACCATGTTAAAATGATGAGCCGTTCATAACATTGGCCGAAGTGTTTACGGCTTGACCTCTGCTATTGTCGAACACTAACCGGGGGCTCGTAGCTAGCTTCCCCAGTTTAAAGCTCCTATGACTAAGTGAAAGTTATAAAGCCAAGATATTTGATTGCCTCGTTTCCGCTAACACAACCACCTCTGGGCACCGAGACGTCGGCTAAGGGTTGTCTTGTTATTCCGGAAACAACCTGCGTAGTATCTACAAAGGGGTAGAAACCGACGATGGGACACTTTCAACTGCTAAACGGTCGCAATGGAGTCAAAATAAGTATATATCATCAACATTTGTACTCATTATACAAGTGTTGCCTTCCGTAATTATCGTTACATAAAGCCATAAATATGCATTGATGTCTACTACACAACCTTCTTCTTGTAGACGTTGTTGGGCCTGCAAGTGCACATGTTTGTTGGACAATAGCAAATTTCCCTCAAGTGGATGACCTAAGGTTTATCAATCCGTGGGAGGCGTAGGATGAAGATGGTCTCTCTCAAACAACCCTGCAACCAAATAACAAAAAGTCTCTTGTGTCCCCAACACACCCAATACAATGGTAAATTGTATAGGTGCACTAGTTCGGTGAAGAGATGGTGATACAAGTGCAAAATAGATAGTAGATATAGGTTTTTGTAATCTGAATATATAAAAACAGCAAGGTAACTAACCGTAAAAGTGAGCGTAAATGGTATTGCAATGATAGGAAACAAGGCCTAGGGTTCATACTTTCACTAGTGCAAGTTCTCTCAACAATAATAACATAGAAAGATCATATAACAAGCCCTCAACATGCAACAAAGAGTCACTCCGAAGCCACTAATAGCAGAGAACAAACATAGAGATTATGGTAGGGTACGAAACCACCTCAAAGTTATTCTTTCAGATCGATCTATAAAAGAGTTCGTACTAGAATAACACCTTAAGACACAAATCAACCAAAACCCTAATGTCACCTAGATACTCCATTGTCACCTCAAGTATCCATGGGCATTATTATATGATATGCATCACACAATCTCAGATTCATCCAACCAACACAAAGTACTTCAAAGAGTGCCCCAAAATTTCTATCAGAGAGTCAAGAACGTGTGCCAACCCCTATGCATAGGTTCCCAATGTCACGAAACCCGCAAGTTGATCACCAAAACATACATCAAGTGGCACATGATATCCCATTGTCACCATAGATAATCACGGCAAGACATACATCAAGTGTTCTCATAAAAGAGTCAATCCGATAAGATAACTTCAAAGGGGAAACTCAATTCATCACAAGAGCGTAGAGGGGGAGAAACATCATAAGATCCAACTACAATAGCAAATGTGACGCCCCCGATTCAACCGTACACTAATCATGCACGCAAACGTGTACGATCAAGATCAAGGACTCACGGGAAGATATCACAACACAACTCTAAAAGTAAAATAAGTCATACAAGCATCATATTACAAGCCAGGGGCCTCGAGGGCTCGAATACAAGTGCTCGATCATAGACGAGTCTACGGAAGCCACAATATCTGAGTACAGACATAAGTTAAACAAGTTGCCATAAGATGGCTAGCACAAATCGGGATACAGATCGAAAGAGGCGCATGCCTCCTGCCTGGGATCCTCCTAACTACTCCTGGTCGTCGTCAGCGGGCTGCACGTAGTAGTAGGCACCTCTAGCGTAGTAGGAGTCGCCGTCGAAGGTGGCGTCTGGCTCCTGGGCTCCATCGATTGGTTGCGGCAACCAGGTAGAAGGGAAAGGGGGAAAAGGGGGAGAAAAGCAACCATGAGTACTCATCCAAAGTACTCGCAAGCAAGGAGCTGCACTACATATGCATGGGTATATGTGTAAAGGGCCATATCAGTGGACTGAACTGCAGAATGCCAGAATAAGAGGGGGATAACTAATCCTGTCGAAGACTACGCTTCTGGCAGCCTCCGTCTTGCAGCATGTAGAAGAGAGTAGACTGAAGTCCTCCAAGTAGCATCGCATAGAATAATCCTACCCGGCGATCCCCTCCTCGTCGCCCTGTTAGAGAGCGATCACCGGGTTGTATCTAGCACTTGGAAGGGTGTGTTTTATTAAGTATCCGGTTCTAGTTGTCATAAGGTCAAGGTACAACTCCAAGTCGTCCTGTTACCGAAGATCACGGCTATTCGAATAGATTAACTTCCCTACAGGGGTGCACCACATAACCCAACACGCTCGATCCCATTTGGCCGGACACACTTTCCTGGGTCATGCCCGACCTCGGAAGATCAACACGTTGCAGCCCCACCTAGGCACAACAGAGAGGTCAGCACGCCGGTCTAAATCCTACGCGCGCAGGAGTCTGGGCCTATTGCCCATTGCACACCTGCACGTTGCGTACGCGGCCGGAAGCAGAACCCCCGTAATACAAGAGCAGGCTTACGTTCCAATTCGGCGCGCGCCGCTCAGTTGCTTACGTCACGAAGGCTTCATCTGATACAACGACGCCGAGTGCCCATAACTGTTCCCGCTTAGTTGGTTAGTGCGTATAGGCCAGTAGCCGGACTCAGATCAAATACCAAGATCTCGTTAAGCGTGTTAAGTATCCGCAAACTCCAAACAGGGCCAGACCCACCTCTCTCCTAGGCGGTCTCAACCTGCCCTGTCACTCCGCCACAAAGTAAAAGTCGAGGGACGTCAGGAACCCAGGCCCACCTCTACCGGGATGGAGCTACCTGTCCTTCCAGCCCCCACATCGGAATCACCTGCGGGTACTCAACGAGCTGACCCGACTTTAGTCACCATCTGTATAGGATATGTATATATGTATAGTATATACCCGTGATCACCCCCCGAGTGATCACGGCCCGATAGTATAGCAAGGCAACTGACAAGAATGTAGGGCCAATGATGATAAACTAGCATCCTATACTAAGTACTTAGGATTGTGGGTAAGGTATCAATGACTGTAGCAACAATGACAGGCTATGCAACAGAATAGGAGTAACCGAACAGTAACATGCTACACTACTCTAATGCAAGCACTATAGAGAAGAATAGGCGATATTTGGTGATCAAGGGGGGCTTGCCTGGTTGCTCTGGCAAGGAGGGGTCGTCAACTCCATAGTTGAACTGGGGTCGCCGGCAGTCTCGAGGTCTACCGGAAAGAAGTAACGGAGGGGGAACACAATAAATAACAAAGCAATCAAAGCATCACAAAGCGTAACATGGCAATACGCGGTGCTAGGTGTGCCCTAACGCGGTAGAAGGTGATACTGACGAAGAGGGGAAACATCCGGGAAAGTATCCCCGACGTTTCGCATTTTCGGACAGATGAACCGAAGGTGAAAAGTTGCGGTTTCAATAGGTTAGGGATGTGTGGCGGACGAAAAGGCTGCGTAACCGGATTCGTCTCGTCGTTCTGAGCAACTTTCATGTACAAAGTTTTTCCATCCGAGTTACGAATTACTTTATATTAATTTTTAAAGTTTTAAATCATTTTTAGAATTTATTTAATTATTTTAATTCAAGGTTATACAGAATAGTGCATGCTGAATAGAGGTGTTGACTGGGTCGCTGACGTGTGGGTCCCACTAGTCATTGACTTAGTTAACTAAACCTGTTTAGTTAAATCAATTAAAGTGATTAGGTTAATTAACTAGGCTTAATTTAGATTAATTAACATGATTAATTAAGTTAATTAATTAATCATATTATTATTCTTTTTTATTTTTATTTAATTCTTTTTTTATTAAACCGCTCTGGGGTGGGGCCCCCCTGTCATAGGCCCCTGGGGCGTTAGTGGGTTCGGGCGCTAGCGGGAGCTATCAAACGTCGGGCGCAGGGCACAGCCCGAGCGGGCGCATGCCCAGGGGGTCGCGGGGCGGCAGACCCGGTAGGTCACTAAGGCAAGGGGGGCCAGTGGCCACGGCGAGGCCGGTCGCCGGAGGCGGCAGCGGCGAGGCCATGTCGGGATGGCGCCGGGGCTGGGAGCGAAGGGGAGGCGCGCGGTGGCGCGTGAAAATGGCGAGAGGCAGCGGGAACGTGCGTGAAGGGGCGCGGCCGCGCGTGGCCATGGCGAGGGCGCGCTTGTGCTAGCACGCGAGGACGAACGGGAGGCGGCGTCGGACATAGAGGGAAGAGGGAAGGCGGGCGTCACGTTCGAGTAGAGACCGGGGGCGGCGAGGCTCGAGGGAGCCGTTGTGGAGGAGGACGAGGACGACGTGCGTAGGGGAGGCAGGCCGGTGGGGAGGAGTAGGCAGGCCGGCGATGGCATCCGGCGACGACGGGCGCAGTTGATCCGGGCGGCGGGGTCGTCGGGCTCGTTGCCCCTTCCTGATCCAGATCAGGTCTGGGAAGAGGAGCGAGGGGGTGGCGAGCCAGAGAGGCGGCGACGAGGAGGACGGCGAGGCAGAGGCGCTCTGCGTGGTGCGATCCTTGTGCGGCCGCGGGAGAAGGTGATACCGACGAAGGGGGAAACATCCGGGAAAGTATCCTCGGCGTTTCGCGTTTTCGGACAGATGAACCGGAAGTGAAAAGTTGCGGTTTCAATAGGTTAGGGATGTGTGGCGGACGAACAGGCTGCGTAACCGGATTCGTCTCATCGTTCTGAGCAACTTTCATGTACAAAGTTTTTCCATCCGAATTACGAATTACTTTATATTAATTTTTAAAGTTTTAAATCATTTTTAGAATTTATTTAATTATTTTAATTCAACGTTATCCAGAATAGTGCATGCTGATGTCATCATGACGTCAGCATGACGTCAGCAGTGAACATAGGTGTTGACTGGGTCACTGACGTGTGGGTCCCACTAGTCATTGACTTAGTTAACTAAACTTGTTTAGTTAAATTAATTAAAGTGATTAGGTTAATTAACTAGGCTTAATTTAGATTAATTAACAGGATTAATTAAGTTAATTAATCATATTATTATTCTTTATTTTTATTTTTATTTAATTCTTTTATTATTATTATTAAACCGCTCTGGGGTGGGGCCCCCCTGTCATAGGCCCCTGGGGCGTTAGTCGGTTCGGGCGCTAGCGGGAGCTAGCAATCGTCGGGCGCAGGGCACAGCCCGAGCGGGCGCATGCCAAGGGGGTCGCGGGGCGGCAGACCCGGTAGGTCGCTAAGGCAAGGGGGGCCAGTGGCCACGGCGAGGCCGGTCGCCGGAGGCGGCAGCGGCGAGGCCATGTCGAGATGGCGCCGGGGCTGGGAGCGAAGGGGAGGCGCGCGGCGGCGCGGGAAAATGGCGAGAGGCAGCGGGGACGTGCGTGAAGGGGTGTGGCCGTGCGCGGCCGTGTGTGGCCATGGCGAGGGCGCGCTTGTGCTAGCGCGCGGGGACGAATGGGAGGCGGCGTCAGACATAGAGGGAAGAGGGGAGGCGGGCCTCATGTTCGAGTAGAGACCGGGGGCGGTGAGGATCGAGGGAGCCGTTGTGGAGGAGGACGGGGACGGCGTGCGTAGGGGAGGCAGGCCGGTGGGGAGGAGGAGGCAGGCCGGCGATGGCGTCCGGCAACGACGGGCGCGGTTGATCCGGGCGGCGGGGTTGTCGGGCTCGTTGCGCCTTCCCGATCCAGATCAGGTAGGGGAAGAGGAGCGAGGGGGGGTGAGCCAGAGAGGCGGCGACGAGGAGGACGGCTAGGCAGAGGCGCTCTGGGTGGCGCGATCCTTGTGCGGCGGCGGTGGTCGACGCGGCGAGGGGCCCTGTCGAGTGCCCGATCCAATCTGGATCGCGGGGGTGAAGCAGAGAGCGAGTGGGGGAGGAGTGTGGGGTGGTTGGGCTAGGGTTTCGGGGGTGTGGGGAATATGGGGAGTGCGGGGTGGTCCTCCTGGTGGCCTGGGTGGCCAGTTGGGCCACTCGACCCAAGGAGAAGGGGGGCTTTGCCCTTTTTTTGTTCTTTTCCTTTTTCTGTATTTACTATTTTCTGTTCTATTTTAGTTACACCTATTTTAATTTTTTTATAAAAATACAAAACAAACTCCTAAAGTATTGTTATAATATAGGCCACTACCTCAAAAAGTTTGGTGTAGTAATAATTACTTGATACATTTTTATTATTTAAAAGGTATTTAAATATTTGTTTTTAGCCACAATTTTCTTTACTTTAGTGCATCTAAATACTTTATAAAGGTGTGGTCTCTCCACCAACATGGTCTATTAATTATTTGACACATTAGGAACAATTTAGTTTTGACTTTTGAAAACCTTAATGGTTTTAAATTAAATTCAAATTTTGAATTCGAATCGTTTTGAACTAACACGAGATTATCAACAGTAACTAAGGTGACGTGGCATCATTAACGTGGGATTACTGTAGCCTAATTATCCGGGCGTCACAGCAAAGCTCGGGATACATCAGGATCATGCCATAGAGGAACACGAGAGAGAACACGAGAGAGAGAGATCAAACACATAGCTACTGGTACATACCGTCAGCCCCGAGGGTGAACTACTCTCCCTCCTCGTCATGGATAGCGCCGGGATGATGAAGATGGCCACCGGTGATGGGATCCCCCTCCGTCAGGGTGCCAGAATAGGGTCCCGATTGGTTTTTGGTGGCTACAGAGGCTTGCGGCGGCGGAACTCCCGATCTATCTTCTGTTCTGGAAGTTTTAGGGTACGAGAGTATATATGGGTGCAGGGGGTACGTCGGAGGAGCTACGGGGGCCCCATGAGGCAGGGGGGCGCGCCCTAGGGGGGTGGGCGCCCCCCACCCTCGTGAGCACCTTCCGTATCTTCTAACATGGAGTCCAAGCCCATCAGGTGGGTTTCCTTCCAAAAATAACTTCTCCAGTTGATTTCGTTCCGTTTTGACTCCGTCTGATATTCCTTTTCCTCGAAACACTGAAATAGGCATAAAACAGCAAATCTGGGTTGGGCCTCCGGTTAATAGGTTAGTCCCAAAAATAATATAAAAGTGGATAATAAAGCCCAATATTGCCTAAAACAGTAGATAATATAGCATGTAGCAATCAGAAATTATAGATACGTTGGAGACGTATCAAGCATCCCCAAGCTTAATTCATTGTCATCCTCGAGTAGGTAAATGATAAAAAAGAATTTTTGATGCGGAGTGCTAGTTGGCATAATTTCAATGTAATTCTTCTTACTTGTGGCATGAATGTTCAGATCCGAAAGATTCAAGACAAAAGTTCATATTGACATAAAAATAATAATACTTCAAGCATACTAATCAAAGCAATCATGTCTTCTCAAAATAGCATGGCAAAAGAAAGTTCATCCCTACAAAATCATATAGTTAGGCTATGCTTCATTTTCGTCAGACAAAGATGTTCCCAACTTCTATACCCCGGATAACAAGCCAAGCAATTGTTTCATACTTAAATAATCTTGAACTTTTTCAATCTTCACGCAATACATGAGCGTGAGCCATGGATATAGCACTATGGGTGGAATAGAATATGATGATGGGGATTTTGTGGAGAAGACAAAAAAGGAGAAAGTCTCACATTGACGAGGATAATCAACGGGCTATGGAGATGCCCATCAATTGATGTCAACATGAGGAGTAGGGATTGCTATGCAACGGATGCACTAGAGCTATAAATGCTCAACAAAAGAAAACTAGTGGGTGTGCATCCAACTTGCTTGCTCATGAAGACCTAGGGCATTTGAGGAAGCCCATCGTAGGAATATACAAGCCAAGTTCTATAATGAAAGATTCCCACTAGTATAAAAAGACAACTTATGAGACTCACTACATGAAGAACAAGGTGCTACTTTGAAGCACAAGTGTGGAAAAGAGATAGTAGCATTGCCCTTTTTTCATTTTTTTGGGCCTTTATTTTTTTTGGCCTTTCTTTTTTTCATTTTTTTTTTCTTTTTGGGCAATGCTCTAATAATGATGATCATCACACTTCTATTGATTACAACATAAGTATTACAACTCGAAACTTAGAACAAGATATGACTCTATATGAATGCCTCCGGCGGTGTACCGGGATGGTGCAATGAATCAAGAGTGACATGTATGAAAAATAATGCATGGTGGCTTTGCCACAAATACGATGTCAACTACATGATCATGCAATGGCAATATGACAAAAGTAATGTATGTCATGATGATGATGATGGAAGTTGCATGGCAATATATCTCGGAATGGCTATGGAAATGCCATGATAGGTAGGTATGGTGGCTGTTTTTAGGAAGATATAAGGAGGTTTATGTGTGATAGAGCGTATCGTATCACGGGGTTTGGATGCACCGGCGAAGTTTGCACCAACTCTCAAGGTGGGAAAGGGCAATTCACGGTAACGAAGAGGCTGGCAATGGCGGAAAGGTAAAAGTGCGTATAATCCATGGACTCAACGTTAGTCAAAAGAACTCATATACTTATTGCAAAAATTTAGAAGTCATCAAAAATCAAGTACTATGCGCATGCTCCTAGGGGTATAGATTGGTAGGAAAATGCCATCGCTCATCCCCGACCGCCACTCATAAGGATGCACAAGCCAGGTACACTTCATGTTTCAAATTTGTTACACAACTTTAACCATACGTGCATGCTACGGGACTTGCAAACTTCAACACAAGCATTCCTCAAATTCACAATTACTCAACTAGCACGACTTTGATATTATTACCTCCATATCTCAAAAACAATTATCAAGCATCAAACTTATCTTAGTATTCAACTCACTCAAAAGAAAGTTTCACATATCTTGAATAGCAAGTATATAAATATTAAGCAAATCACCATGCTATTAACGACTCTCAAAATAATATAAGTGAAGCATGAGAGTTCATCTATTTATTAAAAATAAAACTACCACCATGCTCTAAAAGATATAAGTGAAGAACTAGAGCAAACAACAAACTACTCCGAAAGATATAAGTGAAGATCGATGAGTAGTCGAATAATTATGCAACTATGCGAAGACTCCCTCTCGTTTAAGAATTTCAGATCTTGATACTTTATTCAAACAGCAAGCAAAGCTAAAGAAAACTACATTGCAAGGATAGCACCACTCATGTGAAGAAGCAAAAACTTAGGCTCAACCGATACTAACCGATAGTTGTTGAAGAAGAAAGGTGGGATGCCTACCGGGGCATCCCCAAGCTTAGATGCTTGAGACTTCTTGAGATATTATCTTGGGGTGCCTTGGGCATCCCCAAGCTTGAACTTTTGTGTCTCCTTAATTCCTCTCATATCATGGTTTCTCTTCTTTTTATCAAAAGCTTCATTCACAACAAACTCAACAAGAACTCATGAGATAGGTTAGTATAAACCAATGCAAAACCTTATCATTTTCTACTGTAACAAATCACTAAACTTATTATTCAACATTTCATACTAAATGCCTCTGCATATTTAATACTCCTATCTTCAAATAGAATCATTAAACAAGCAAACATATGCAAACAATGCAACCATAACAGCAATCTTCCAAAATAGTACAGTCTGTAAAGAATGCAAGAGTATCAATACTTCCCTGACTCCAAAAATTATGAACTAAAATTCCCACTGTAATAAATTTATCAGTTCTTAATATGTAAAAAGATTCAACATTATACCATTCTCTGACTTTTCTAGGGAATTTTTGCAACAGTGGTAAACTTTCTGTTTTCAAACAGCAACATGTATATTAGCAGAATAAGCATGGCAAAGGCTATCCTTGACATTTTTATTGAAACTAAAGATGCAAAACACTATTCTAACTAACAGCAAGCAAATACTAACAAAAGAAAATTACGCTCCAAGCAAAACACATATCATGTGGTGAATAAAAATATAGCTCCAAGTAAAGTTACCGATGAACGAAGACGAAAGAGGGGATGCCTTCCGGGGCATCCCCAAGCTTAGGCTCTTGGTTGTGATTTGAATATTAACTTGGGGTGCCTTGGGCATCCCCAAGCTTAGGCTCTTGCCACTCCTTATTCCATAGTCCATCGAATCTTTACCCAAAACTCGAAAACTTCAACCACACAAAACTCAACAGAAAACTCGTAAGCTCCGTTAGTATAAGAAAATAAAAC
Organism: Triticum dicoccoides; assembly: GCF_002162155.2. Classification (NCBI taxonomy): domain Eukaryota; kingdom Viridiplantae; phylum Streptophyta; class Magnoliopsida; order Poales; family Poaceae; genus Triticum; species Triticum dicoccoides. The sequence continues at coordinate 751,848,453 of NC_041383.1, read as the reverse complement.
AACCACTTAGGTACTGTAATGAACTCATTCTAAATTCATATTGGTGTAATATCTACTGTATTCCAACTTATCTATGGTTCATACCCTCCAACACTACTCATAGATTCATCAAAATAAGCAAACAACACATAGAAAACAGAATCTGTCAAAAACAGAACAGTCTGTAGTAATCTTTATCAAACGTATACTTTTGGAAGTCCACAAATCCTACCAAATTCGGAAGTCCTAAGCAATTCGTGTACCAATCCAGAGCAAAACGAATCAGATCAGAAGCACGTTGCTGTGAATTAACAAAACTAATTTACTGGGTGCAAAAGTTTCTGATTTTCAGCAGGGGATCAACACAACTATCACCGTAAGCTATCCTAAAGGTCTTACTTGGCACTTTATTGAAACAAAAGCTATAAAACATGATTACTACAGTAGAATAATCATGTGAACACACAAAAACAGTAAGGATAAGTATTGGGTTGTCTCCCAACAAGCGCTTTTCTTTAATGCCTTTCTAGCTAGGCATGATGATGACAAGGATGCTCACATAAAAGATAAGAATTGAAACATAATGGGAGCATCATGAAGCATATGACTAGCACATTTAAGCCTAACCCACTTCCTATGCATGGGATTTTGTGAGCAAACAACTTATGGGAACAATAATCAACTAGCATAGGGAGGTAAAACAAGTATAGCTTCAAGATTTTAAGCACATAGAGAGGAAACTTGATATTATTGCAATTCCTACAAGCATATATTCCTCCCTCATAATAATTTTCAGTAGCATCATGAATGAATTCAACAATATAACCAGCACCTAAAGCATTCTTTTCATGATCTACAAGCATAGAAAATTTACTACTCTCCACATAAGCAAAATTCTTCTCATGAATAGTAGTGGGAGCAAACTCAACAAAATAACTATCATGTGATTGAAAATTAAGATCAAGATGACAAGTTTCATGGTTATCATTATTATTTAAAGCATACATGTCATCTCAATAATCATCATATATAGGAGGCATGCTTTCATCATAGTAAATTTGCTCATCAAAGCTTGGGGGACAAAATATATCATATTCATCAAACATAGATTCCCCAAGCTTGTGGCTTTGCATATCATTAGCATCATGGATATTCAAGGAATTCATACTAACAACATTGGAATCATGCTCATCATACAACGATTTAGTGCCAAACATTTTATAGATTTCTTCTTCTAGCACCTGAGCACAATTTTCCTTTCCATCATTCTCACGAAAGATATTAAAAAGATGAAGCGTATGAGACAAACTCAATTCCATTTTTTGTAGTTTTCTTTTATAAACTAAACTAGTGATAAAACAAGAAACAAAAAGATTCGATTGAAAGATCTAAAGATATACCTTCACTTACCTAGCCTCCCCGGCAACGGCACCAGAAAGGAGCTTGATGTCTACTACACAACCTTCTTCTTGTAGACGTTGTTGGGCCTGCAAGTGCACATGTTTGTAGGACAGTAGCAAATTTCCCTCAAGTGGATGACCTAAGGTTTATCAATTCGTGGGAGGCGTAGGCTGAAGATGGTCTCTCTCAAACAACCCTACAACCAAATAACAAAAAGTCTCTTGTGTCCCCAACACACCCAATACAATGGTAAATTGTATAGGTGCACTAGTTCGGCGAAGAGATGGTGATACAAGTGCAAAATAGATAGTAGATATAGGTTTTTGTAATCTGAAAATATAAAAACATAAAGGTAACTAACGGTAAAAGTGAGCGTAAACGGTATTGCAATGATAGGAAACAAGGCCTAGGGTTCATACTTTCACTAGTGCAAGTTCTCTCAACAATAATAACATAGAAAGATCATATAACAAGCCCTCAACATGCAACAAAGAGTCACTCCGAAGCCACTAATAGCGGAGAACAAACATAGAGATTATGGTAGGGTACGAAACCACCTCAAAGTTATTCTTTCGGATCGATCTATAAAAGAGTTCGTACTAGAATAACACCTTAAGACACAAATCAACCAAAACCATAATGTCACCTAGATACTCCATTGTCACCTCAAGTATCCATGGGCATGATTATACAATATGCATCACACAATCTCAGATTCATCCAACCAACACAAAGTACTTCAAAGAGTGCCCCAAAATTTCTATCGGAGAGTCAAGAACGTGTGCCAACCCCTATGCATAGGTTCCCAATCTCATGAAACCCGCAAGTTTATCACCAAAACATACATCAAGTGGCACATGATATCCCATTGTCACCACAGATAATCACGGCAAGACATACATCAAGTGTTCTCATAAAAGACTCAATCCTATAAGATAACTTCAAAGGGGAAACTCAATTCATCACAAGAGAGTAGAGGGGGAGAAACATCATAAGATCCAACTACAATAGCAAAGCTCGGGATACATCAAGATCGTGCCATAGAGGAACACGAGAGAGAACACGAGAGAGAGAGAGAGAGAGAGAGAGAGAGAGAGAGAGAGAGATCAAACACATAGCTACTGGTACATACCCTCAGCCCTGAGGGTGAACTACTCCCTCCTCGTCATGGATAGCGCCGGGATGATGAAGATTGCCACCGGTGATGGGATCCCCCTCCGGCAGGGTGCCGGAACAGGGTCCCGATTGGTTTTTGGTGGCTACAGAGGCTTGCGGCGGCGGAACTCCTAATCTATCTTCTGTTCTGGAAGTTTTATGGTACGAGAGTATATATGGGTGCAGGGGGTACGTCGGAGGAGCTACGGGGGCCCCACGAGGCAGGGGGTGCGTCCTAGAGGGGTGGGCACGCCCCCACCCTCGTGAGCACCTCCTGTATCTTCTGACGTGGAGTCCAAGCCCATCAGGTGGATTTCCTTCCAAAAATAACTTCTCCAGTTGATTTCGTTCCGTTTTGACTCCGTCTGATATTCCTTTTCCTCGAAACACTGAAATAGGCATAAAACAACAAATCTAGGCTGGGCCTCCGGTTAATAGGTTAGTCCCAAAAATAATATAAAAGTGGATAATAAATCCAAATATTGCCTAAAATAGTAGATAATATAGCATGGAGCAATCAAAAATTATAGATACATTGGAGACGTATCATGCATCAATTTGACTTTAGATTTTGGCCAAGCTGGGTTGCCTAGCTCCTGTGCTTACCCCTACGTTACCGATTGTTCGGCTAGGCGGTAAAGGGAGCACCTCTGTGATTGTTACTACCGGGTCATCCGAGTTAGTACCTCAGACTAGGTGAAGCCGAAAGCTAGCAATCTTAAAGGATCACATTGGTCGGCAACGATGGAAGTAAATTTTTTGGTTTATTAATACCATAGAGTTTGGGAACTTTCCCCGAACTAATTCCTCAATATTTTCCTCCCACATTGATCGGAGCTGAGGTTTCATGACCATGCTTAGCATGACAACCCAAAGAAAGGAACTGATAGTGGTACTATTTTCTTTGGAAGATGTTTCTTACGTTAAAAATTAATATAACATATCTCTCCGGGTACCTTTGTTTATGAAACCATATGGCCGGATTGCCTTGTTTGCCGTAAATATTTGCCCTCATAAAGGCTTTAGAAAGTAGGACAAACACTCTTCGGCTGCTGGCCAAGGAGGTGGAAGCCGATGGTCGGTCAACAAAGTTTTTTACAATGCAGATCCGAGCATTAATGATGTAAAGTACTTGGATACATAGAATCATTACACATAATTTGTGATTTTACTACGGATATTGATCCTTAATTAGGACACCCATGCCCACATTAAGGCTCGGGGGCTACTAGGCTTCGTTCTTATCATTTACAAATATTAAAGGGGTACATCGATCCCCTGATCTGGTGTTGCCACCCGACCAGTGGCTCGGGGGTACTGCATTGACAATCCAATGTAGAGAATTTAAAGTGCAATATAGTTTTCGAGGAGATTATTATCCTCAGGTTGGTCGGCCGCACCCAACCTGAGTCTCGAGGACTTTGCACACCGCATTTTTATTTCTAGGTATGCTGCCGAGCTGGGAATTGATCCTCAGGCTGATTTTACGAATCGACCTGAGTCTCAGGGCTACTAGGGTCAGTGGTCTGATTCTTTCCTTCAGGTGCATCCCGGATATTAGGCCAACACGCACCTTGAGGACTACTAGCCATACATCTCGTCAGAGATTACATTGCACAATCTGGAATTAAATTCATAAAAATCAGCCCATGGCCAAGGTGGTGCACCACCTCGGAAGTAGTCCGGCATAAAGCTCGGGCGCCAGTGGCTGTCTCCATAGCGGGCATTTCCGACATTAAGCTCGGCTAAAACTCCTTCAGACCTTTTTGAACCAAGGTTATCTATGATACTTCGGGTATAATCCGGCGTTGGAGCTCGGATACATTCTGTCGTTGGAGCTTGGACACAGTCCGGCGTTGGAGCTCGGATACATTCCAGCGTTGGAGCTTGGATACATTCCAGCATTGGAGCTCGGAAGCAGTCCGACGTTGGTGCTCGGCTGCAAAAGACACCTCGAATTCAGTTCGGCGTTGGAGCTCGGACACAAGAGGACACTGCCGCCCGGGAACAACTTCAAAGCCAAGGTGTGGCATAAAAATAACGAGGCATTGATAAAGGCTGAGAACTTAAAGGGGCTCCTCGGATACTCGATGTGTAAACTCTTCGGATTTACTTCGGCGATCCTCAAGATCGAAGATGAGAAGATTTGTTGAACCAGTTTTCAAGACCGACGACCGAAGATGAAGAACAGTTCGGAAGAATTGAGGAACGTCCCCAACTTGAAGACTGGTTCATGGGGCTACTGACAGTGTCCTGGACTAGGGGGTACTCACCATGTCGTCCCCCGATCAGTTAGATTGGGCCGAGGACCCCCATGGCCATATACTCATGGGCCAGTTCGGACAGCCGCCGCATACAAGGAAGAGTCCACAAGACTTGATGATCAAGACAAGGACTCCTCCCCACCGGCGTATTCGGCTAGGACTCTTGTTATCATAGGCCTCTGGTACATTATATAAACCGAGGCCAGGCTAGTCGATAGATTATTACGACATTACTCATCATACCTCTAGGGTTTAGACCACAACATATGATCTCGGGGTAGATCAACTCTTATAAACCCTATACTCATTGAAGTCAATCAAGCAGCATGTAGGGTATTATCTCATCAAGAGAGCCCGAAGCTGGGTAAAATCCCATGTTCTTGTTACCATCGATCCTAAGACGCACAGATTGGGACCCCCTACCCGAGATTTGCCGGTTTTGACACCGACAATAGCCTCCACACAAAATCTAACCGTTACACACAAATTCTCAAACTCGGTGGGACCGAATAGTGAAACTCGGTCAGACCGATGTGGTTCAAAATGTGAACGTTACATTTTTCGGTGGGACCGACAAGGTCAACTCAGTGAGACGGATGTTCTAGGGTTAGGGAAAACCCTCATCTCAGTGAGACTGATTGCATGAACTCGGTGAGACCGATTTCAGCAATAAGCAAACAGAGACTTGGTCAAGCAAACTCGGTGGGACCGACTGCACATTTCGTTGAGACCGAAATAAGTGCAATAGGTAACCGAGAGTTTGCAAGGCCATCTCGGTGAGACCGAGATCCCATCGGTAAGATCGAACTGATTAGGGTTTCTGGCAGTGGCTATGTCAAGTGAACTCGGTGGCGCCAGATAGATCAAATCGGTGGGGTCGAGTTTGACTTTAGGTTTAGGACATATGTGGAAATGAGAAAGTGGTTGAGGGCTTTGGAGCATATCACTAAGCACTTTGAGCAAGCAAGCTATTAAGCAACACCTCATCCCCTTTTAATAGTATTAGCTTTCCTATTGGACTCAATGTGATCTTGGATCACTAAATTGAAAATGTAGAGTCTTGAGCTTTTGCCAATGTTTGTCCTTAGCATCTTGAAGGGGTTCCACATTCTCTTGTCTTGCCACTCCACTGTTGAACTCATCCGAAACATACTAGATAGAAGTATTAGTCCAACAAGAGATATGTTGACATTAATTACCAAAACCAGATAGGGAGCACTTGTGCTTTCAATCTCCCCCTTTTTGGTAATTGATGACAACATACATCAAAGCTTTAGATAAACATATGAAGTGTAGCAAGTAAAGCTTTGGAAGAACATGCAACATGCATTGGCTCCCCTACATGTACGCAATCATGTGAAGATAGATTACATAAGTATGTGAATGCATAAACATGTCAGAGCAAGCAATGAGTTACATGTATCTTGGCTATATGTATCCGAGCAAATGATGTGGAATGTACCTTCATGTTCATGAGTCCTTCTTGCAAACAATATGTACATTAGCAAGAGATCCTCATGCACATGAGTGTGATGCATATACTTAGCTTGTGGTCTTGAGCTGACTTGGGAAGAGATGAACCTGATAAAATAGGGTTAGATAACACAAGAACATCTACTAATCAGAGCAAGAACGAGAAACCACAAGAGTACAGAGACTGGGATGACATGTAGTGAGTGAGTACTTAGTACTCTATCTGGATATAGACATGTCCCCAAGAGATAAAGATGTAATGAATTCTAGAGACTTTCTTCCCTTAGTTATCTTTCTCCCCCTGAATCTGATATTGGATAATGGGAGAAGATAGGGTAATAGAAAATCAGAGCAAATGAAAAACAAAGCAATAATCACAAAGAAACACCTTCTACTTACATGTCTTTCCCCTCTTAAAGACATGTGGCTCCTCTCCTCTTTGAATACCATGCATCTTGGAAGACTAAGAAGTCTTTTTCTCCCATAGGGTCTCTCTCTCCCTTTTATGTGATTAAGCTTTGATGTGATCTATCTCTCCCCCTTTGACATCAATTTCCAAGAAGGGATCTTCTGAAGTATGGGTCAAATAGGTTTGGTCCTTGAGTCACATGACAAAGTATCATGTAGAATGTGATGCAGGTAGAGGATAAGAATCATCGAGTGAAGCTGGATTAGATATGCATGATGCAAATGGCAAAGAGTTTCCTCAGTAGTGACATCGGTAACACCAAGTCCTTTTCTTCGGTGACACCAAGTTGCTTTGGTCTAGCCGAAAGGAAAAGATTGGTGAGGCCGAGTTCAACACAGAGAAAAGCTTTATCATCTCCACTCACTAGGCAGATATGATTTCACAAAGATTTGCAGGGAATTAACTAAAAGGTTTGCAATGAATTAAGTGCAGGGAATGTAGAAGATAACCGAGAAAAGAAGTTCTAGATGAAGTGTTTTTGAAAGGGGAAACAAACATGCAAGAGACAAATGCAACAACACGAAGAAACACTAGAGAACTTCATGTAGAATTTGGTCGGCGACAAAGTCAACTATGTTAGAGTATATTGACTTAGGAGTCAAGTGAAGACAGTTGATCATAGTCAAACTCATCGTTTAAGCTCAAAATGGGATTGCCATTTTTCTTTTAAGCATTTTGGTGTATTCACATCTTGTTGAGCTGCTTTGACCCAGGTCTTGGGTAAAGCTTCTCTAGGACGGAATGACATACCTTGGTGGCGGTGTTGATGTTGATCATGTAGTTGAACTTGTGTAGGATGCTCAAGGTTGATGTAGTTCATCAAGAGTTGGAGCACGGCTTGTAGTTTGAGTTCATCTTCCTACATGGGTTAGTTTTGCAGGGAAGAGCACTTGTGTATCCAAAATGATAATCATGAAATTTGATACCAAATTAAATTTGACATATAGGATTTGTCAAAGGATATATAGAAAGGATTCATGCTTCCTTGTCTTCAACCACCATATTGTAGAGACCTGGTGAAGTAGAGATTGCTTAGGATGTGAGTGAGTCACAATCTCATAGAATTGAGCTTATCCAAGTACCTACAAGGGTTAGATAGCATGCAAGGGTACAAGTATATCCAAGACATTTAATCATCATTATAGGATAAATATCAAGGATTAGTCATATGAAGGCACATGCCTTGCATGCATCCAAATGGAGTTTCTACTCCAAGTTTGAGGCATCGATGATGTTCAATTCACCTCTCAAACGACAAAACACTTTCTCATCAAGAGGTTTGGTGAATATATCAAGAAGTTGCTTATCGGTATGAACATGTTTAAGATTGATATCTCCCTTAGCAACATGGACTCGAATGAAATGATGATGAACTTCAATATGCTTAGTTCGAGAATGTTGCACAGGATTATGAGCAATCTTAATAGTACTTTCATTGTGAAAAAGCAATGGAACATGTTTCACATATATGCCATAATCTTTAAGAGTTTGGGTCATCCAAAGTAAATGAGCACAACATGAACCGACGACAATGTATTCCGCTTCGGTGGTTGATAAGGATACCGATTTTTGTTTCTTTGAGGACCAAGACACAAGAGATCTACCAAGAAATTGACAAGTACCCAAAGTGGACTTTCTATCAACCTCGTCACCGGCATAGTCCAAATCGGAGTAGCCAACAAGATCAAAAGAAGACCTCTTAGGATACCAAATGCCAAACTTTGGTGTGTGAATTAAGTATCTCGCTTGATATTGTGCACACATGCACACACTTAGCATACTATCAGGATGGAAAGCACATAAGTATAACAATGAACCAATCATAGAGCTGTAAACCTTTTGGTCAACCGGTTCGCCATCCTTTGTTAAGTCAAGATGTCCACTAGTAGCATGGGTGTACTCATACCTTTGCATTCTTGCATGTTGAACTTCTTGAACAGGTCCTTGGTATACTTTGTTTGAGAAACAAAGGTACCCTCCTTAGTTTGCTTGATTTGCAAACCAAGAAAGAACTTGAGTTCACTCATCATAGACATCTCAAACTTATTCGACATTAGCCTTCCAAACTTTTCACTAAAATGAGTGTTAGTCGAACCAAATATGATATCATCCACATAAATTTGGCACACAAATAATTCACCATTAACCCTTTTAGTAAAAAGTGTAGAATCATATTTTCCAATCTCAAAGCCTTTTTCAATAAGGAACTTAGTCAAGCATTTATGCCACGCTCTAGGAGCTTGTTTAAGACCATAAAGAGCTTTGTGATGTTTGTAAACGTGATCGAGTTTCTTGGGATTAACAAAGCCAGGAGGTTGTTTAACATAAACTTCCTCCTCAATTTCACCATTAAGAAAGGAACTTTTAATGTCCATTTGATATAGCGCGATATCGTGATGATTGGCATAAACAAGTAAGATGCGAATGGATTCAAGTCTAGCAACGGGGGCATATGTCTCACCATAGTCCATACCTTCGACTTGAGTGTAGCCTTGAGCAACAAGACGAGCCTTGGTACGTACAGATTGTCCATCTTCATCTTGCTTGTTCCGAAACACCCATTTGGTTCCAATGACATTGTGCTTCTCATCGGGCTTTTCAACCAACGTCCACACTTGGTTCCTCTCGAAATTATGTAGCTCTTCATGCATGGCGTTGACCCAGTCCAGATCATCAAGAGCATCTTCTACCTTCATAGGTTCAATACTAGAAATAAATGAGTAATGTTCACAAAAGTTGGCCAAACGAGTATTAGAGCGAGTAATTCTCCCGGTTTGAATATCATCAAAGATTTGTTCGACAGGATGATCTCTTGAGACTCTTGCTCGAACTCGTGAGAGCTTTTGTTTGGGTCGGGGTGGAACATCCTCTTCATTGTCTTGTTCTTCTTCTTGTCTTTCTTCGCTGTTGTTGGCGTTATTGTTCTCTCGTGGAGGTGGAGAAGGAGGTCGATGAGGTTCATCTTGTTGTACATCCTCATTTCCATCGTCTTGATGCGTCCCACTTGTGGATGCCTCCAAGTCAACTTGTGGTTCACATTGGCGTGAAGTCGAGGCTTCCACTTGAATGGACGAGGTACTCTCCTTCACCTCCATTGGGCGAATCTTGCCAATAGACAAGTCTTGTATTGCTTCCGAAGGATCTTTGTCACCTACATCAATTGGAAATTGCTCTACTTGTGAGCCAATAGATTCATCAAACTTCACATACCGTCTCTTTAACCTTTCGGGTGAAATTGTTGTAGACACGGTATGTGTGAGAGTTTGAGCCATAACCGAGTAGGAAACCTTCATGAGATTTAGGAGCAAATTTCAAACAATGATGCTTGTCAAGAATGTAGCACTTTGAGCCGAATACCCAAAAGTATCCAACGTGGGTTTGTTACCGGTGAGAAGCTCGTATGCCGTCTTGCCGAGTAGCTTGTGAAGATATAGACGATTCGTTGCATGGGAAGCTGTCTCAACTGCTTCTGCCCAAAAGTGTTTTGGCGTCTTGTACTCATCAAGCATCGTTCTCGCCATTTCAATGAGCGTCCGGTTCTTCCTCTCAACAATTCCGTTTTGTTAACGTGTACGTAGCCGAGAACTCATGTGAAATCCCTTCTTTGTCAAGAAAGGTGTCCACATTGGCGCTCTTGAACTCCGTTCCGTTGTCGCTGCGAACCTTCTTGATATTCACTTCAAATTGATTTTGGGCCTTCCTAGCGAAGTTCTTGAAGATCTTTTGGACCTATGATTTATCATCAAGAAAGAACATCGACGTAAATCTTGAAAAATCATCAACAATGACCAATCTGAAGGAGTTACCACCAAGACTCTTGTAGGCGTTGGGACCGAAAAGATCCATGTGAAGTAGCTCGAGTGGTCTTCTCGTGGTCATGATGTTCTTCATGGGATGACTTCCTACAACTTTCTTTCCTGCTTGGCAAGCACTACAAAGTCTATCCTTGTCAAATATATCATCTTTAACACCAAGGATATTATCACCTTTTATAAGCTTGTCAAGATTCTGCATGCCCACAACCAGCCTTTAGAAGATTTAGCAATTAAGAAAGTTCTAGGTTGAACCTTTTTAGCGAAATCAACAATGTATAGATCGCCTCTACGTATGCCGGTAAATACCATATTATTATTATCTCTTCGAAACACTTGGCAATCTACTTCAGTAAATAGGACATTGAAACCGAAATCGGCTAGTCTAGATACAGAAACTAAATTATAGCCAATAGATTCAACGAGCATAACATTTTGTATGGAGCTATCATGTGAGATGGCCACCTTACAAGGCCAACCATCTTATGCTTTGAGTTATCACCAAAAGTGACATACTTTCAAGGGCCGTCGTTTTCAGCAAGCTCACGAAACATATCCTTGTCTCTGGTCATGTGATCAGTACCTCCACTATCAAGAACCCATTCCTTTCCTCCAGCCATGTAGCCGCGAAGGTTAGCCATAAGACCAATGTGTCTCATAGACTCATCAAGATCATAGTCACTATCGTCATCCTCATCATACTATGCATGTTCAACATCATCTTGTGATTGATCATTTCCTAGAGAGAGTGATTCATTAGTTTTGTGATGATGACAATGTGCATCCCTATGAATTCTAATGACTTCGGAAATGATGTTGCTAATGATTCCAACATCTCCTTTGGCACGCATAAGGTCAAGAAGCTCAAATAGACAATCACCAAACTTAGGATCATTAGGACTCATCTTATTTAAAGCAATGGACTTATGAATAATCCCATCTAAGTTTTTCAAGGAATAGTTTGGAGATCCTTCCTCAAGAAATATCCATATAGTGTAAGAACATTCAAGAGTTGGCAAGCAAGCAATCAAATTTCTAGGTAATCCTCTAGTGATAAGATTGACAGTTGTAAGATTACGAATCATATCTAGAGAGTCATCAGGGGTAGGATGCAAGGGGTCAACAAAGGGCGCACAAGGGGTAGTAATGTACTTGTTTAAGTGATATTCATTGAAAATCTCAAGCATCTCATTTTTCCAAGCAAAGAACTCTCGATCAAGCATGGGCACTCTACGTCTAATACTCGGAATCGTAGACTCATCCATCTTCCTCCAATGGTGATTAAACCAAAGCAATGAAGACTAAAGCTCTGATACCAATTGAAAGGATCGAGAAGAGGTGTCTAGAGGGGGGTGATTATACCCTTAACAAGTAAAGGTAGCAGTTTTTAAGTTTTTCAAGTTGAGGTTGGAAATTAGCACAATTTCAAACATTCACAGTACTTATCAAGAAAGCATGGCAAGAGTATATGAGAAGCGAAAGTAAAGCATGCAACTTGAAAGAAACTAAAGGTATGGGATTGGAGTGTGCAAACGCAATTGGAGACACATAGATTTTTGGCGTGGTTCTGATAGGTGGTGCTATCGTACATCCATGTTGGTGGAGACTTCAACCCATGAAGGGTAACGGTTGTGTGAGTCCACGGAGGGCTCCAACCACGAAGGGTCTACGAAGAAGCAACCTTGTCTATCCCACTATGGCCATCGCCCACGAAGGACTTGCCTCACTTGGGTAGATCTTCACGAAGTAGGCGATCTCCTTGCCCTTGCAAACTCCTTGGTTCAACTCCACAATCTTGACGGAGGCTCCCAAGTGACACCTAACCAATCTAGGAGACACCACTCCCCAAAAGGTAATAGATGGTGTGTTGATGATGAACTCCTTGCTCTTGTGCTTCAAATGATAGTCTCCCCAACACTCAACTCTCTCACACATATTTGGATATGGTGGAAAGAAGATTTGAGTGGAAAGCAACTTGGCGAAGGCTAGAAATCAAGATTCTTGTTATAGGATTGGAACGTCTTAGTCTCAACACATGAGCAGGTGGTTCTCTCTCAGAAAATGAGTAGTGGAAATGTAGGCACGTTCTGATGGCTCTCTCTCAAATGGAGAAGGGGGTGGAGGGGTATATATAGCCTCCACACAAAATCTAACCGTTACACACAAATTCCCAAACTCGGTGGGACCGAATAGTGAAACTCGGTCAGACCGATGTGGTTCAAAATGTGAACGTTAGAGTTTTTGGTGGGACCGACAAGGTCAACTCGGTGAGACCGATGTGCTAGGGTTAGGGAAAAACCTCATCTCTGTGAGACCGATTGCATGAACTCGGTGAGACCAATTTCAGCAATAAGACTTGGTCAAGCAAACTTGGTGGGACCGACTGCACATTTCAGTGAGACCGAAATAACTCCAATAGGTAACCGAGAGTTTGTAGGGCCATCTCGATGAGACCAAGATCCCATCGGTGAGACCGAACTGATTAGGGTTTCTGGCAGTGGCTATGTTAAGTGAACTCGGTGGCGCCGGATAGATCAAATCGGTGGGGCCAAGTTTGACTATAGATTTAGGACATATGTGCAATTGAGAAATTGGTTGAGGGCTTTGGAGCATGTCACTAAGCACTTTGAGCAAGCAAGCCATTAAGAAACACATCATCCCCTTTTAATAGTATTGGCTTTCCTATGAACTCAATGTGATCTTGGATCACTAAAATGAAAATTTAGAGTCTTGAGCTTTTGCCAATGTTTGTCCTTAGCATCTTGAAGGGGTTCAACATTCTCTTTTCCTGCCACTCCACTGTTCAACTCATCTGAAACATACTGGATAGAAGGATTAGTCCAACAAGAGATATGTTGAAATTAATTGCCAAAACCACCCAGGAAGGACTTGTGCTTTCATGCTAAGATATGGTTTAATTCTCTTGCTCTTGGTTGTGTGTGCAGTCCCTAGGATATGATATACTACTTCTCTGAGAAATATTTTCCTTCCCAGAAGAAACAAGCTGCTCTACAGGAAATATTTAACTTTGTGCAAATTGAAGAAGAGAGTCTCCCACAAGCTTGGGGGAGGCTTCTCCAATTACTTAATGCTTTGCCTGATCATCCTCTCCATAAAAATGAAATACTTGATATCTTTTATAATGGACTAACCAATGCATCTAGGGACCACCTAGATAGTTGTGCTCGTTGTGTTTTAGGGAACAAACTGTTGAGCAAGCTGAAGAACTATTGAATAGTATATTGAGGAATGATAATGATTGTACTCTTCCCGAACCACCGCCTAAGCCAACTCCGAAGAAGAGGGGTATTCTATTTCTCAGTCCTGAAGATATGCAAGAGGCAAATAAATCTATGAAAGAAAAGGGTAAGCTGAAGATGTTAATAATTTTTACCACCTATTGAAGAAATACATGGTCTTAATGCCCCAATACAGGTAGTAGAGGTAAATTATCTCTATATATTTGATGAAGGTGATATTCCTTATACTAAAACTGCTAGTCAATGCTTGGATGAATTTGATAACTTTATTGTCAAACAAGAAAACTTCAATGCATATGTTAGTAGACAATTGAAATGAAATGCTTATATGATTGAACGCTTGAGTGACTATATGTTTAGAACTATTAATGATCACAAATGTGTTAGTAAACATGCTTCTATGATACAAAATCAGGTAGAACAGGTCCTCAAAGCACAAAATAATATGCTTAATGAGATGAACAATAAGACGAATGATCATACTGTTAGGGTTATGACTAGGGGTGGTAAATGACTTAGGAACCTTTGTATCCTAAGGTCATCCTAAGATAATTGAACAATGCTCTCAAATAATTAATACTGATGCACCTAGTCCACCTAAAAGAAAAAGAAAGGTGATAGGACTATGCATGCTTCTAGTGAACGCTGTAGACATACTTGAGAATCCAAACGATATTTCTACTTTTGCTGCTGAAACACAATCAGGTAATGAGAATGAACCAAGTAAGAATGATAATGATGATGTTCATGTTGATGCTCAACCTAGTAATGATAATGATGTGGAGATAGAACCTGCTATTGATCTTGATAACCCACAACCTAGGAATAAAAGATATGATAAAAGATATTTCATTGCTAGGAAATATGGTAAAGAAAGAGAACCATGGGTTCATAAAGCTTCAAAGAATAAGGATGATGAAGAATTTTAATGCTTTGTTGAAATGCTTAGACCCGTGTTTTTGCGTTTGCTTTTGACTGATATTTTGAAAATGTCTCCTTATGCTAAGTGTACGAAAGAAATTGGTACAAATAAAAGAAAGATACCGGAAGCTGAAATTTCCACGATGCTTTCTAATTATACATCTAATGGTAGAATACCTAAGAAACTAGGAGATCCACGATTACCAACTATACCATGCTCCATTAAAAAAACTATGTTAGAACTGCTTTATGTGATCTAGGAGCTGGTGTTAGTGTTATGCCTTTCTCTTTGCATCGAAGAATTGATTTGAATAAGTTGACACCAACTGAAATCTCTTTGCAAATGGCTAATAAATCAACTGCTATACGCCTCAGTATTTGTGAGGATGTTCCAGTCGTAGTTGCAAATTTTACTATTTTAACGGACTTTGTTATTCTTGATATACCCGAGGACGATAGTATGTCGATTATCCTTGGTAGACCTTTTTTTAATACTGCAGGGGCTATTATTGATTGCAACAAAGGCAATGTCACTTTTCATGTTAACGTTAATGAGCATACGATATACTTTTTGAAGAAGCAACCTCAAGTGAATAGTATTCACACTATTGGAAAAATTTCAACAATCAGTATTGGAGGTTTTTAATTCCCTATTCCTACTACCAAAAAGAAATATGATATTCTTATTGTTGGGGACATGCATATCCCCATTGAGGTGACCTAGTGTTATACGAAGATTCTCTGGTTTCATGTCATTAAGAAGAAGTTTGTTAATAAGACTTGATCAACCTTATTAATGGATTCTTTTTTGACGGGTATGTGGTCGATGAATTTAGTAAACGCAAATTTTTGTACCCACTTTCTACTTTCTGTTATTTAGATTTAATAATGTAGAAATACCTTCATATGTCGTTTTCGGAATTATACCTGCAATAAAATATGACCAGAAAATAAAAGTTCTCCAAATGCCCTGAAAATCTAATATGTTTTT
>NC_041383.1:751789733-751832245 GCF_002162155.2 Triticum dicoccoides | reverse complement strand
ATAGGGCGCGCCTACCCCCTGGGCACGCCTAGCAAGCTTGTGGGGCCCATATAGGCCCCTCACTTATTGCTGCCACCCATGCACTTCTTCCTCCAGAAAAAATCATCCTCTTGCTCAAACTCATGTTCTTGCTCACCTTCTTGTCATTTTCGATCTCCTTGCTCGGAACTCCCTTTCCAAATCTGTTTTGGGGGATTACTCATTGGTATGTGACTCCTCTGTTGGTCCTATTAGTTTGTTCTAGTGCTTTATAAATTGCAATTTTTTGCTGCTGTGGTGACCATATTCTTGAGCTTTCATGTCAAATTTATATGGTTCAAAGTAGTTTTGTTGCATGATATAGCCTCTAGACACTTGTGGGAGTAGTTGCTATCATATTTTGTTGAGTTTTGTTCACTTTTATTTTCGAGTTACTAAAAATTCATAAGTTTTCAGAGGGAGAAAATGTTTAGGAAAATGTTCCAATGTCGTTCCTTGAGCAAGAAATCTCCAAGGCTCGCTATACGTAAGCCAGACCTTGAACCACCAAGGGAAGCTCTAGTGCAACATTGCGAATGGCCGTCGAATTATTTCATGACTCGCACAGGTTTCAAGGAAGAATTTGATATGTACGTGCACAACACCGACATGACAGATTTCTTGTCAGATAAGTCACTAGTAGAACGAGGTGCTATACAAAGGGTTTTAACCGCTTTCCGTGACGGCATTTGGAACCGTCGCCTAGTGAGTGAATGTGATAGGGGGGTCCTTCCCACACGACCCAAAAACCATCGGGGATATGCCCTCCTGGCACACACGCTCGGCAAAATGAGGTCGTGTGCGACCGGCGAGCGATCAAATACGGTTATACATATAGTAGTGCTAAAAAGTTCAATTATAGAGGCGAAATCGTTTCCAGTCGTAAGTGCATCCCACACAGTCAGTACCAGCTAAACGGTTCCGTTCGTATATACATCCCACACAGTCGTTCCAAGGAAACCATTCTTATTCGCAGGTACATCACACACAATGTTCCCCGTTAAATCATTTGTGATAGTGTTTCCATTGCACATGGTATTAACAATTTTATCGTTATTGAATGCATCACACACGGTGCATAGAAGAAATTGTGTGGCAAAGGCTGTCCATCACACACAGTTTTTATGTGGTAAATGTTTGCGCCAGGTGGCCTAATGCAAACACTTTTCTAGAGGATGTCGTGTGTGATTGTTCATTAATTTAACATGGTTTATTCCTAGAAACTGTGTGCGTTGCCTGAGGTCATCGCCCATGGTGTTTTCTCATAACCGTTTGCAATAGAAAAACCCAATTAGCAGGCTAATTATCCTATTGTTAATAATCCATTTATTAATCTAATTGACATTTCATATTAAGCACAAAATATATTTCATTTTCATAATTGAAATACATCAAAGTACAACATCATATAGCTTCAGCACTCAGCTACCCCATTACATAACTGTACCAGCACCAAGTTTCAGATGCAACATCTATAACCTTTCGAAATTAGCATCATAGACGATACATAGACAGATGGAAAACTACTGAAGCAGAAGGCGAATATTGAGCCTTCATTGATGTTGAAGGTCTTTGCAACTTTAGGCTAGTGCCTGTGGATGATTGACCGTACACTACAAGAAATATGTCAAGTAGTGACCTTTTGTCAGTGACCCTGGAAGAATTGGTCATAGATCTATGACCATTTTAGACCAATTGGTCAAAAGCTGTTTGAGGGGCTCCAAACCCTAAACCATTGCGACCATTTTGGTCAGAAAGGTCGTAATTTCCTTACACGAAAAGGTCACAAAGCAAACAGTGCTAGTCCGCTGCCTTATTTCTAGTTGTTAATGACCAATATATATGGTCATAGCCTTGTAGATTGTGGTGGGTTGTGATGACTAGGCACCATCTCATCAGTTTTGCCTATGTGTCATGTCCATGTGGCGGTTTTTGCCCTAGGTTGTGAAGCAACCTATATTTCTGTTATTCCCAAAATTCCCAAAAAAATCTCATAAATTCTTTGGGTCATATCTTCGTCAAATATGTAAAAACCTTCCTTGCCTAGTTCAAAAATAATTCAAAAATATTCATTTTCCTATTCTGGTCAGAGCAGCACTTTGTGAAGGAAGTACCACTTTGGCATGTCCAAATGGTATCCATTTTCTACAGTGCTTTCCTATGCCCAAATAACCATCCTCCACCAAATGCCAGCTCAATCCATTCATTGCTTTGAGCCCAGCTTCAACATTCGTATTTATGTCCAGTGTGGTAGTTTGTAAAGCAAGTACCACCTAGACTCCTCCTTTTGAGGTGAAAATTTGTGAATACGGTCTTCTTAGTAACTGATCCTCTTCAGCCAAAACTCATGCCCATTAGCCATGTGCATTTCCCGTACCGCAAATCAAACACTTGGCTGCTAATTCATGTTTGAGCATCAATCGGTCTCCTCGTGAGAATCTTATGTTGTGATTTTCTTCCTAGAACCTACCTGGGGAGTGCCCAACCCACTAGACATGCCTAGGCCGCCCAGAACACATGGCAACGCCACGGTCACGCGATGACCACGCGGCGGGCATGCGAGCTTACGCGCTCTAGAGTTGGGGCCCTCGGCCTCCGTCCAAACCTCGATGTATCGCCATCAAACCATGTATTTTTGATTAAATAGATACTTATTTACCTAGAAATGATTTTTGGAAAAAATAAAGAGCAAACTATGAGGCAGCTGCAGTTCAAATTTGACCCGTTTCCAACTGAATCAACGACAATTTGTCTTTTTCACCAGAGGTGGATCAAAACTTTTTTCACCCAACCATTTTGTCAATTGTGCATTATATATGGCCTAGTATTTTATAAAATTGATTTGGTCCATTTTTGCAACAATTATTTGGTAGTTCCTTCACAAAAAACCTCCTTTTGGGCACTCGAAAAATGAAAAATGAAATTTCCGTGCAAAGAAAATGAAAACTTCCTTAGGCAACATTGTTTGGAATTCCAAGATGTACCCTTGTGCACAATATGAGATCATTTGCACAAACTATGCCATGAATGTGGCCATAAGATTGATCATTTGGCTTGAAAGCCATGAATCTTCACGCATGATAGCTCATTTCTGAGAACACTTTTTTAAAATAATTATCGTATTACAAGTTTATTATTTTTCCTGGAAACTTGCTCACATATAATGACACAATGCGAAGATTTTCCAATTTTTTGATTTTTTTTGAATTTTTTATGCCCGTTTCAAAATGCGGTCAAAACAGCGGGCTTGACCGTTCCTAGCTAGTGGTTGAATCTTGGAATTTTTTTGGTGTTTCTATGACTAAATAGATACTTATTTACCTAGAAATGATTTTTGGAAAAAATAAAGAGCAAATTATGAGGCAGCTACAGTTCAAATTTGACCCGCTTCCAACTGAATCGACGGGAATTTGTCTTTTTCACCAGAGCTGGATCAAAACTTTTTTCACCCAACCATTTTGTCAATTGTTCATTATATATGGCCTAGTATTTTATAAAATTGATTTGGTCCATTTTTGCAACAATTATTTGGTAGTTCCTTCACAAAAAACCTCCTTTTGGGCACTCGGAAAATGAAAAATGAAATTTCCGTGCAAAGAAAATGAAAACTTCCTTAGGCAACATTGTTTGGCATTCCAAGATGTACCCTTGTGCACAATATGAGATCATTTGAACAAACTATGCCATGAATGTGGCCATAAGATTGATCATTTGGCTTGAAAGCCATGAATCTTCACGCATGATAGCTCATTTCTGAGAACACTTTTTTAAAATAATTACCATATTGCAAGTTTATTATTTTTCCTGGAAACTTGGTCACATATAATGACACAATGCGAAGGTTTTCCAATTTTTTGATTTTTTTTTGAATTTTTTATGCCCGTTTCAAAATGCGGTCAAAACGGTGGGCTTGACCGTTCCTAGCTAGTGGTTGAATCTTGGAATTTTTTTGGTGTTTCTATGATTAAATAGATACTTATTTACCTAGAAATGATTTTTGGAAAAAATAAAGAGCAAACTATGAGGCAGCTACAGTTCAAATTTGACCCGCTTCCAACTGAATCGACGGGAATTTGTCTTTTTCACCAGAGGTGGATCAAAACTTTTTTCACCCAACCATTTTGTCAATTGTGCATTATATATGGCCTAGTATTTTATAAAATTGATTTGGTCCATTTTTGCAACAATTATTTGGTAGTTCCTTCACAAAAAAACCTTCTTTTGGGCACTCGGAAAATGAAAAATGAAATTTCCCTGCAAAGAAAATGAAAACTTCCTTAGGCAACATTGTTTGTAATTCCAAGATGTACCCTTGTGCAAAATATGAGATCATTTGAAAAAACTATGCCATGAATGTGGCCATAAGATTGATCATTTGGCTTGAAAGCCATGAATCTTCACGCATGATAGCTCATTTCTGAGAACACTTTTTTAAAATAATTTTCGTATTACAAGTTTATTATTTTTCTTGGAAACTTGGTCACATATAATGACACAATGCGAAGGTTTTCCAATTTTTTGATTTTTTTGAATTTTTTATGCCCGTTTTAAAATGCGGTCAAAATGGCGGGCATGACCGTTCCTAGCTAGTGGTTGAATCTTGGAATTTTTTTGGTGTTTCTCTGATTAAACAGATACTTATGTACCTAGAAATGATTTTTGGAAAAAATAAAGAGCAAACTACAAGGCAGCTATAGTTCAAATTTGACCCGCTTCCAGTTGAATCGGCGGATATTTGTCTTTTTCACGAGAGGTGAATAAAAGCTTTGGACACTCAACTATTTGGTCAGTTGTGCATTATATATAGCCTATTATTTTAGAAAATTAATTTGGTACAATTTTGCAACAAGTATGTCCTTCACAAAAAAACTCATTTTGGACACTTTAAAAATGGAAAATGATTTAAAAAAACTAATTTCTCCTAACTCTTTTAACAAATATTTGTCTTATTTCGATTTGTCATTATTCCTGAAAACTAAGGTCAAATTTGATGAAACATGAGAAGGTATTTTATTTTTATTTTTATTTTTCAGATCATAAAATAGCCAATATGATTTAGCACCTTAGTTTTAGTCGATTATGACCAATTTAGATGGTCAAAAAATGTAGTACTGGTATACTGCGTTTTGATTGGTCCAGGAGCATCTCATGCGGATCGTGCCTAATCACCGTCGGATGCTCCTGGATCCAACGGCCCGCCTGTCTCACCCACGTCGCCCAACCCACAACCTGCACTCCTCCCACGCACCCAACCGCACCCAACCCATCGTGCCCTCCTCTCTCTCTCTCTCGAACCCTAGCGCTCCATTCCTCCCTGGCCGCCGCCACCTCCGGCGCCCTCTGTCCAGCACCACCTCCGGCACCCTCTGTCCGGCGAGATCCATATGGATCGATCCCCTCCAACCCTCCAACTCCACGACTCCTGCTCCTCCTCTCTAGATCGATCACCCCCAACCCACGACTCCTCCTCCTCTCCTCCTCTCTGGATATACCCAACCGCTTCTCCCCCAATCCCGGCCTCCTCCATGCCGAGCCGAGCGACACTCCCCACTTCCAGCCGAAACTCTAGCCTGAGACCCCTTCCTCCTCGATGGCCAACCTCTCCGTGGCGGCTGGCGGCAGGGTGCCCTTGGCGGAGGGGGTCCGCGCCGTCGGGGCCCAGATCCGCAACCGCATCCGCGTGGCGCCCGTCGACCGCGTGGCTGTGGCCCTGGCGACGCAATGGTAGCGTCGGCCTTGGCGGCGTTGGAGGCAGCATGCCAGTCCCTGAGAAACCGCGAGATCCTCAGCATCGTGGGCACCACCACGGTGGCGCCAAGCACCACCGATGCCGATGGGGTCCAACGAGGCGGACAAGCCGCTGCGGTGGATCGGTGCATCGTTTGAGCAGCTCGCGGCCGTCGCCAAGCCGCAGCAGCAGCCCGCGATGGCGGCGGGGGACTTCTTGCGTGCCTGCTCCAACGTCTCCGTCCTCTTCGGCTGCCTCGGCATCGCCTTCAAATTTGCCGAGATGGACTATGTCGCCAAGGCAAGTGGCCGCTCCTCAGCCCCCCTCTCCTTCCCCGCTACCTGCTCTGCTGTTTGGTATGCTACTTTGTTGTGCTTGTACTGTATGTGGTAAAATTTTTGGTGATTCCTTCCTGGGACATTGATTTAGTTGTGTGAAGCTGAGAGGTTTGGGATGAAATGACAACTGCTTGTTCAATCATTCTTTGTGATTACAGTTTTGATTGTATCTCCAGTATTGACAAATACCATTGCTTGTTCAAATTTAGACTAGAGTTGCTTGTTCAACGCTGATAAAATATCATTGCTTGTTTCAGGACTCCGCTATACTGAACAAATGTATTAATCCAGTATTATGTGCAAGCAATTTCTAGGATCGGTATTCAGTTTAGATGCAGATTCAGTCAACACTAGGGATCAATATTCAGTTAACACTAGGACAATACTCAGTATAACAATATTCAGTTAACAATATTTCTTGCCATTGCCGAGGGACAAATGGTCGGATTTTCTAATATACCCAAAATTGTGTCCTGCCAGTAGTTCTTGGTATAATCGGTTGACTTGGTAACCTAAGGATATTCATGGCAAGAGAACCCGAACATTTTTCTTGCTTCCCGGTTCTCCCTATTTGTGCTGGAAAGAACATTTTACAAGTGAAGTAATGCTCTGCCATTTTCTAGGACGATGAGAAGGAGGTGGCAGATGATGAGGTGCAAATCTGTGTTCCCTTGCTGCTAGTTCTTAGTTCAATTCCATGACTTCACTACCGAATTTTGTGTTACACTTGAGTTGTTTGTCCAATTGTTCTGAATCTGAACCTAGAGAAGGATGTCTCGTCAGTCATAACAGTGCGGGATTACTTTTGTACTTGTTGATTGTATTCACTGGAGTCCGAATCAGTAACCATGCTTGTTTTGTGTAATAACATAGCATACTATCGGCCTTATTTGTGCTAGAATAATGGATCTGCAATTATTTAGGATGAAGTACCAGATCATGAAAATGTACACTTTGTCGTTCATGAGCGGTCAAAGCAAAAACCTTCCACATGATATTCTTGGCATGACTCAGTGCCGCTCAACTAAAATGAATATTTTTTCACAGTTCAAAAACTGGAAGCAACTTCTGGATGGCAAGCAAACATACCTCCGACCACCAAGGGGGCACCATGTTGCTGCTGCAGGTGGAACTAGAAGAAGCAACCCCCCTTGACGGACGTGGCTGCTGCACATCTCAAGTGGTGAGCGCCTCCCCATCTCAAGTGGTGTTCTACCCGGCCCCCTGCACATCTGATTATATTTGATTTGATTGATGTGCACATAAGCACATGCGATTCTTCCGGACACAACTTGGTGATGTTGATTGCTTTGGTTTGGTTCAGTTTGACACAATCTGAATGTATCTGATTGCTATTGTGTTGTTCGTTGATTGCTTGAGCAGAGCAAAATCTGTGTACGTGTACATGCAAGACGCCTCTATTGCTTGTTGTTGGTCCGCTGCGGTGCTGCACTATCCAGGACAGGACACGATGTTGGTGTCTTTTCTGATCATTGATTGGTGTGTAGCCCTGCTATTGAAATGTCCTGCTGCTGTGTAGCTCTACTGATGATGCAGATTGACAGATCTTTTATGCTTGTGTTTGATTTCATTCCATGTCTACTTACTTGCTTAATCATGAAGTAAATTGCTCGGTGCAGATATTTTCTCTTAAGATTTTTGCAGTGTATGTCATCTAAATAAAATTGCAGGCAGTGATCTTCTTGTATGAGTATATATGTCTGCATTCCATGTTGGTTTTGTGAAAATATGATGATTACTTCCTAGGTACTGCATATTTTGTTTAGCTTGAGGTTTTGTATGCACTAGTATTACCCTGTTTAGCTTGAGGTTTGAAGCTCTAGTATGCTTAGAGTGACCGGTTTCATTAGTCTCTTAATCGACAAGTGAACTGGACTATTTTACTGTATTTCCGTCATACTCCTTTCATTTATTTAGTGACTGCAGACTGGGAAAATGCCATGTGTACCTTAATCCTTGTGGTTCTAATTTGTTCCCGGTTTGGTGAGCTTGCCCTGAGGTCTGTGGCTGCGTGCAGGGACCAGGCCCATGATGGTGAGGGACTACTACGACGTCCTCGGAGTGAAGAAGGACGCTGACCAGGGTGAGATCAAGAAGGCGTATTACGCGGTATGGCTCGCAAGAATTGGGTATGGCACTTATATTGTAATCTTTGGCTTGTCTAAGACTAAACTTCTGAAGGCTGCTTGTGGGTAGTAATTTTACTTGGTAGATGCTCGAAGCCAAAAACACACACATTACGTACTAAATGTGGTCGCATAAGCTCGTGCTTAGAAATCAAATCTTTTTGCTGCAAACATTTTACAATGGTACGAGCAGAAATCTCTGGTGGAGCAAGCCTTTTTGCTGCAAACATTTTACATTCCAATGCTTGGTGGTAGCCACTGTCCAAAAATAAACGAATTGTTCAGACTTCAGGCTTATTAGGGGGTGTGTTCTTCTGATTTGCGATTCTGATAGGACTTCTTCTCGTACCATTGGTCGATTCTGTCCAACTGAATTGATGATACAGAGCATTAAACACTTAGGAAAAGTACTTGGCTGTGTGCAAAATTTGCTTTTACAAGAATTAATTTTTTCTGCCTCTAATTGAAGTTGACGACAACAGTTATGTTCTATCTCTGATTTGCTGATGACATCTTCATTCTTTTCATCCAGTGAGAAAACATGGCACCATCCATGAGTCTTGCAGCGAAAGGTCTGCTCCCCTTTGGAGCGCTCCCCTCGAGCGGCGTCGCGCAGAGGCCGGTGTCGGTGACCGCCTCACTGGAGCACAAGAGTGATTATAAGAGGAAGCTCCTGAAGTGGTTGCCTCCCTGGCCTTACTGCTGTTGCTGGTTGCTTCCCCATCCCCGTCCCCTACAGTGCTATATTGCATCACTGATCTGCACTGTTTGGTGTGTCTCATTCCTAGTATTGTTATGTTCAACCACATTGCCAGTGTTCAGAAATAACACCTACTCACTATGCAAATGCATGCAACATAATCTGAAATTCATTCAATTTGACTGTGTGTAAACACTATAGTGTACAACTATCAACTTGTTTCACTATTCAGTTTGTCACCCATTCAGCTTTCTTAGTGGGGCATCTTTCTTGTGAGAGTTTACTTGATAGTACAATATGTTAGAAGAAACTACCATGTCTTCGAAATGAATCATTGATCGCTCTTTATACACTTACAACTCGGTTTCTTTCGTATAAGTTCTGCTGCCTTTCTTTAGGTTGAGCTACTGCCCTGTTAATTATTGTAACAAACATTATCATTTGCTAGTTTGCTCTGTGTTGAGAATTGACCAATAAGTTTTGTTTGCCAATTAGCTTTCTGTGTGCATGCAGTTAATCCCCATTTTACTAATTTCTGAATCAAACATTATTATTTCTGTCCTCAACAAGTCGTAGTGCCATGTTCTCTTTTTGTTCAGTTAGCCCTGTCAAATATAATCAACATGCCTCCGTTCCATTTTGCTATTTGTACTTAGGTAGAAAATGCTAAATTTTGTACATGTACATGTAATGCTGAAGCTATATTGGTTGCTTGTTTCTTAATTTTTTCTTTTGTAATGATGATCTGAAATGCCATCCAGGTCACTATTGGTGGTGCTGCTGCTGTGGTTGTTGGAGGTGTTGTTGTTGCATCTGGCGGAGCTGCCGTTGGGGCCCCAAAAGGTAACCTTCATCAGCCACAACCCCACAACAATGGCTCAAGGTTTTGTGCCCCATCACCCCTCTTTCTAAATTACTGAAATGAACCAAGATCTCATATATTTAGGAACAGAGGTAGTAGTAAGGTTAAAATAGAACAGCAAGGGATGTTTCAAATTTGGTTATGCTAGAATAATGCATCAACTCGCGGTATTCTTGGATGTTACTCTAAGGTGTCAAAATGATAGTAAAACCTAGGCTCTTGCATGGTTCTTGAATTAATTTTTCTATTTTATTGCTAACAAATATTGCCTATGTTGAGACTCTAAACATGTGGATGTTCCTCTCATTTACAGGAATTCTACCTGAAGAAATTCAGAGAAAGCTTGAAGCCCCAGTTAGCGACTTGCTTTATATGTTATTAACTTGTAATGCTAAATTTGTTGGGAATTTTGATGTACTGTTGCATATGTTACTTGAATGCTGGTAGTTATGTACATATACTCACTATATTATCCGTTGTTTACTTGAAATGCATTCTTGGGATGAAAGTGGCTGAAAAACTATATGTTGTATTGAATTTGTGCTGATTGTGTATGTCTATTCTACAAAAGAAGAGGCACGGTCCAAATGGAAGAAGTACTGAAATGGCTACTGGACCTAATCTATTTGGGCTTTTGAAAAGAGGCCCGAAACATACTGGCAGCAATTAAGGCTGAAAATTAAATAGAAATGCGTAAAAAAGGCCGAGGCCCAAAAAAGAAACAGATAGTAAAAGGCCATGGCCTAGAAAAAAATGCTAAAATGTTGGGCTTGGCCCATGAAGCCGATCAAAAATTGATAGAAAAAATATATTAAAAAGGCTGAATTAATGGGCTCGGCCCATCTAAAACACCTAATCGGACCGGGCTGAATCTTGTCAGTGACCTTATGAATTGGTCACAATTTTGCCACGTCAGATTGCCACGTCAGATTCGATGTGGCCTAGGCAGTCAGCTAGTGACCAAAACAAAAGGTCATGGGTTCAACGAGCTTCTATTTTGGTCGTAAACGTCTACGACCTTCTCACAGAGAAGGTCGCTATAGTCAATTAACGACCCCCAGCTTTTGACCTTATGTTTTTGGTCACAAAAAGGTCACAAATTGAAAACTATGACCTTTCAGTGACCAATAGTGGAGGTCACTAGTTGACATATTTCTTGTAGTGGTCCAACCTTCGTCCTCTTCAGGAACACTTCAATATTGAACCGTGGGTGTTGTATGAATACCTTCCTCACCTCCTAACCATACAGGTGGTTTGAGAGGTAATCATGAATGAACTGCTTTATAAAGACCTGAAAACAAGGATGTGCATAAATATCTTCTCTATATTGGAAATGGGGGCAAAGGAATAAAAAAGGCAAGGTATAATAGTTAGTACCATCCTATAGTGAATTGATGTCTTCTTCATTGTGCAGACAAAGATCTTGTTGTTTTGTGTCGCTAATTTCTTTATCCTAAAAATCTATCTGAGTTTCTTGACTTGACTGATATTCATGGACAACTCATTTCCCCATATGCAAAAGGGTCGAACAGTGGGTCAAAACCTCTGACAGCAGGACCTAAATGTGCAAGACCAAATTGTTTAAAACCTAAGTATTAGAATAGTTCCTGCAATTGCACAATAATGTGCTATTAGACAAAGGACCATGCATGTGCAAACCTCTATTGTAAACCTTAGCGCTTCCCATTGTTTCACTTCAACACATATAAGGTAGTTAGTGATTAGGTTAAGTGAGGGTTTGCATGCTATTAGAAAAATACATTGATGAAAAATAAGCACATTGTAGATTCATCAGATTAATTCAACCCACATGGAAAACCCATTTATCCAAACGAAGCATGATTAAGACCTTGGAAATATAGCAATTGTATATGTTTCTCATGTATTAAGTGCAACCAAATTCGATTATTCCTCACATGCACAACATTACAAAATTCTACCCACGACAATTGGACATTGCGTTGCAGAATTGAATCAAGCAGTTAACTAAACACCACAACAAATGAACCAAACATTAACTAAGCACCAAATTGCACAATCTAACATACTCCTAATAGAAGATCAGACAGTTTACCAAAGCAAGCATGCTTAACAACTTGGAAATATAACAATTGTATTTGTTTCTCATGTATTTAGTACAACCAAATTTGATTTATTTCTCACATGGTATAAAATAATAGAATGCACCCACAACAATTGAACATCGCATTGCAGAATTGAACCAAATAGTTAACTAAACATCACAACAAATCAACCAAATGTTAACTGAGCACCACATTACACAATGTATAACATACTAGAAGATCAGACAGTTAACCAAACCAAGCATGTTTAACAACTTGGTAATATAGCAATTGCATTTGTTTCTCATGTATTTTGTAAAGAAAAAATTAATTTATTTCTCACATGGAAGATAATAGAAAATTGCACCCTAAAGAATTGAACATCACATTTGCTGAATTGAACCAAATAGTTAACTCAACAGGACAACTAATTAACCAAATAGTTAATAAGTGAGCACCACATTGCACAACATATAGAACATATACACTAGAGCAATAGATTGCATGGTAAAAGTACATAGTACAATTCACTAGAATTTGTTAAGGAAAGGCAGTAGCTAGCAAACTGAACATGAGTCCTTATAGTTAGGTAATAAGAAAAGCTACTCCTCATTGTCGGAGATATCGATGACGATTCACTCCTTGGACATGGAAGAGGGCGAGGCCTCCGCATCGTGGGTGCCCTCGTCATAGTGGTGAGTGCTACCTCTTGAGCACCGCGTTGGTTTTCCCTTGAAGAGGAAAGGATGATGCAGCAAAGTAGCATAAGTATTTCCCTCAGTTTTTGAGAACCAAGGTATCAATCCAGTAGGATGCTCCTCAAAAGTCCCTCGTACCTACACAAACAAACAAGAACCTCGCAACGAACGCGATAAAGGGGTTGTCAATCCCCTCACGGAAACTTGCGAAAGTGAGATCTGATAGAGATAATAAGATAAGATAAATATCTTTGGTATTTTTATGATATAAATTGGAAAGTAAAATGCAAATAAAAGCAGATGGGAAACTTATATGATAAAAGATAGACCCGGGGGCCATAGGTTTCACTAGTGGCTTCTCTCAAGATAGCATAAGTATTATGGTGGGCGAACAAATTACTGTCGAGCTATTGATAGGAAAGTGCATAGTTATGACAGTATCTAGGCATGATCATGTATATAGGCATCACGCCCGCAACAAGTAGATCGAAACGATTCTGCATCTACTACTATTACTCCACACATCGACCGACTCCTGCCTGCATCTAGAGTATTAAGTTCATAAGAATAGAGTAACACATTAAGAAAGATGACATGATGTAGAGGGATAAATTCAAGGAATATGATATAAACCCCATCTTTTTATCCTCGATGGCAACAATACAAGATGTGCCTTGCTGCCCCTGCTGTCACTGGGAAAGGACACCGCAAGATTGAACCCAAAGCTAAGCACTTCTCCTATTGCAAGAAAGATCAGTCTAGTAGACCAAACCAAACTAATAATTCGAAGAGATTTGCAAAGATAACCAATCGGACTTAAAATAATTCAGAGAAGATTCAACTATTTCTCATAGATAAACTTGATCATAAACCCACAATTCATCGGATCTCGACAAACACACCGCAAAAAGAGTTACATCAAATAGATCTCCAAGAAGGACAAGGAGAACTTTGTATTGAGATTCAAAGAGAGAGAAGAAGCCATCTAGCTAATAACTGTGGACCCGAGGGTCTGTGGTATACTACTCTCACAACTCATCGGAGAAGCCTTGGAGATGATGTAGAGGCCCTCCATGGTCGATTCCCCCTCTGGCGGAGCACCGTCAAAGGCTCCAAGATGGGATCTCACGGATACAGAAGGTTGCGGCAGTGGAAATAGTTTTTCATGGTGCTCCTGGATGTTTTCGGTGTATGTGGATACATATAGGCGAAGGAGGTAGGTCAGGGGAGCCACGAGGGGCCCACGAGGGTGGGTGGCACGCCCACCCCCTTAGGGCGCTCCGTGCACCCTCGTGGCCGCCTCGGTTGCTTCTTGACGTCCACTCCAAGTCTCCTGGATTGCATTTGTGTTCCAAAAAAATTGCTCCCGAAGGTTTATTCCTTTTGGACTCCGTTTGATATTCCTTTTCTTTGAAACACTGGAATAGGCAAGAAAAACAGCAATTCGGGCTGGGCCTCCGGTTAGTAGGTTAGTCCCAAAAATGATATAAAAGTGTAAAGTAAAGCCCATAAACATCCAAACGAGTAATATAATAGCTTGGACCAATAAAAAATTATAGATACATTGGAGATGTATCAAGCATCCCCAAGCTTAATCCCTGCTCGTCCTCGAGTAGATAAATGATAAAAACAGAATTTTTGATGTGGAATGCTACCTAGCATAATTCTCAATGTAATTTTCTTTATTGTGGCATGATTGTTCAGATCCAAATGATTCAAGATAAAAGTCCATAAAACATAAAAATAGTAATACTTCAAGCATACTAACAAGTAATCACGTCTTATCAAAATAGCATAGCCAAAGAAAGCTTATCCCTACAAAATCACATAGTTAGGCCATGCTTCATCTTCATCACACAAAATACTCCCATCATGCACAACCCTGGTTTCAGCCAAGCAATTGGTTCATACTTTTTAATGCGCTTCAGCTTTTTCAACTCTTACCCAATACATGAGCGCAAGCCATGGACATAGCACTATATGTGGAATAGGGTGGTGGTTGTGAAGACAAAAAGGGAGAAGATAGTCTCACATCAACTAGGTGTATCAACGGGCTATGGAGATGCCCATTAATAGATATTAATGTGAGTGACTAGGGATTGCCATGCAACGGATGCACCAGAGCTATAAATATATGAAAGCTCAACAAAAGAAACTAAGTGGTGTGCATCCAACTTGCTTTCTCACGAAGACCTAGGGCATTTTGAGCAAGCCCATCATTGGAATATACAAGCCAAGTTCTATAATGAAAAATTCCCACTAGTATATGAAAATGACAACATAGGAGAGACTCTCTATCACGAAGATCATGGTGCTACTTTGAAGCACAAGTGTGGAAAAAAGATAGTAACAATGTCCCTTCTCTCTTTTCTCTTATTTTTCTTTTCTTTTTCTTTTCTTTTTTATTTGGTGGGCTTCTTTGGCCTCATTTTTTATTTTTTATTTATTTATTTGGGCTTCTTTGGCCTCTTTTATTTTTTATAAAGTCTAAAGTCTCATCCCGACTTGTGGGGGAATCATAGTCTTCATCATCCTTTCCTCACTTGGGACAATGCTGTAATAATGAAGATCATCACACTTCTATTGATTTACAACTCAAGAATTACAACTCAATACTTAGAACAAAATATGACTCTACGTGAATGCCTTCGGCGGTGTACTGGGATATGCAATGAATCAAGAGTGACATGTATGAAAAATTATGAAGGTGGCCTTGCCACAAATACGATGTCAACTACATGATCATGCAAAGAGCAATATGACAATGATGGGGCGTGTCATAATAAACAGAACAGTGGAAAGTTGCATGGCAATATATCTCGGAATGGCTATGGAAATGCCATAATAGGTAGGTATGGTGGCTGCTTTGAGGAAGGTAAATGGTGGGTGTATAATACCGGCGAAAGTTGCGCGGTATAATAGAGGCTAGCTATGGTGGAAGGGTGAGAGTACATATAATCCATGGACTCAAATTAGTCATAAAGAACTCACATACTTATTGCAAAAGTCTACTTTCCCTCAAAGCAAAGTACTACTATGCATGCTCCTAGGGGAAGGGTTGGTAGGAGTTAACCATCCGCAATCCCGACCTCCACACATAAGGAAGACAATTAAAATAGCATCCCATGCAACAAATTTGTCACACAACTTTTACCATACGTGCATGCTACGGGGCTTGCCAACATCAACACGAGTATTTCTCAATTTCATAATTATCCAACTAGCATGATTCTAACATTACCACCTTTATATCTCAAAACAATTATCAAGCATCAAATTGATCATAGTGTTTAATGCACTTTCTATGATAGTTTTTTATTATACCCAACTTGGATGCCCATCATTCTAGGACCAATTTTATAACCGTAGCAAATACCATGCTGTTCCAAAAGACTCTCAAAATGATATAAGTGAAGCATGAGAGATCAATAATTTCTACAAAATAAAGCCACCGCCGTGCTCTAAAAGATATAAGTGAAGCACTAGTGCAAAATTATCTAGCTCAAAAGATATAAGTGAAGCACATAGAGTATTATAATAAACTCCAAATCATGTGTGTGTCTCCCAAAAGGTGTGTACAGAAAGGATGATTGTGGTAAACTAAAAAGCAAAGACTCATATCATACAAGGCGCTCCAAGCAAAACACATATCATGTGACGAATAAAAATATAGCTCCAAGTAAAGTTACCGATAGACGAAAATGAAAGAGGGGATTCCATGGGCATCCCCAAGCTTAGGCTCTTGCCACTCCTTATTCCATAGTCCATCAAATCTTTACCCAAAACTTGAAAACTTCAAACACACAAAACTCAACAGGAAATCTCATAAGCTCCGTTAGTGCAAGAAAGAAAAACCACCACATAAGTTACAGTAATGAACTCATGCTTTATTTATATTGGTGTTAAACCTACTGTATTCCAACTTCTCTATGGTTCATACCCCCCGATACTAGCCATAGATGCAGCAAAATAAGCAAACAACACACTAAAAACAGAATCTGTCAAAAACATAACAGTCTGTAGCAATCTGTAACTTTCAAATACTTCCGGAACTCTAAAAATCCTACCAAAATAGGAAGTGGTGGGAAATTTGTCTATTGATCTACTGAAAAAACAATCAACGCAAAAGCGCGTTTCTGTGATTTATTAAAATTATTGTTGTGCGTGGAAAAGTTTCTGTTTTTCAGCAGAATCAAATTAACTATCACCGCAGGTTATCCTATAGGTTCTACTTGGCACAAATACTAATTCAAAAATAAAACCACATCTAAAGAGAGGCTAGATGAAATATTTATTACAAAACAGAAGCAAAAAGCAAGAAACAAAAATAAAATTGGGTTGCCTCCCAACTAGTGCTATCGTTTAACGCCCCTAGCTAGGCATGAAAGCGAGAATAGATCTAAGTATTGCCATCTTTGTTATTCAAATCTTCAATAGATCACTTATAACTTTTAGGAGTTTCTTTCTTTTTAGCAATGATTAAACTCCTAGGCTAGAAATCAAGAAATTCATTTAATCAAAAGGTTCCTTTATGATAGAGAGACAATTGGGGTGAACACTTATTGATTTGAGATCCGCATTTTCCTTACAAGAAGATTCACCCTTATTTTTAGGAACATAAATAAATTTGGCAGTTTTGCTAGGAGGAGTTGGAGTATTTTTCACAGATGAAAAGGCCGACCCTTAGTTGGTAATAATATCCTCAAGTTTACCGATTCTCGTAGTATCTAGATCTATTCTTTCGTTAACTATAGGTTCTTTCTCTTTAAAATTTTTGAAAGTAACTCCAACCCTGGATCCATATTGGGTAATTTGGTTATGGATCTTTTTATCCAAATTTTCAATCAACTCAACAATGGCAACTTTATTTTCAATAAATTCAAGCCTTTGCATCACATGTTCCAAAGTTAAAACAGTTCCATTAACCAAAAGAGGTGGTGGGCCAAACAAATCTAGCATAGCATTATAAGCATCAAAAGTATGGCTACCCAAGAAATCCACTCTGGTAATGGTATCAAGGATGCATCTATTCCAAGGAGTAATGCCTACATAAAAATTGCGAAGAAGAACGGAAGTAGAGAGCTTCCTAGTAGATCTATTTTGAGCATTGCAAATTCTATGCCAAGCATCTTTTCGATTTTCTCCCCCCCCCCTTTGTTTAAAATTGAGAACTTCATGCTCGAGAGTAATAACGAGGATAGGAGGACTAGTCATGACTACAAGATAAACGATCTTACACACGAGCACACAAGAGGCAAGCGAAAGAGAGAGGAGAATGGGAAAAAAGGGCGAATAAAACGGAAAGGGTGAACTGGGGGAGAGGAAAACGAGAGGCAAATGGCAAATAATGTAATGCGATGGAGATGAGTTTGTGATGGGTACTTGGTATGTCTTGACTTGAGCGAAGACCTCCCCGACAACGGCGCCAAAAATCCTTCTTGCTACCTCTTGAGCACTGCGTTGGGTTTCCCTTGAAGAGGAAAGGGTGATGGAGCAAAGTAGCGTAAGTATTTCCCTCAGTTTTTGAGATCCAAGGTATCAATCCAATAGGATGCTCCTCAAAAGTCCCTCGTACCTACACAAACAAACAAGAACCTCGCAACCAATGCAATAAAGGGGTTGTCAATCCCTTCACGGAAACTTGCAGAAGTGAGATCTGATAGAGATAATAAGATAAGATAAATATTTTTGGTATTTTTATGATATAGATTGGAAAGTAAAGATGCAAATAAAAGTAGATGGGAAACTTATATGATAAAAGATAGACCCAGGGGCCATAGGTTTTACTAGTGGCTTCTCTCAAGATAGCATAAGTATTACGGTGGGTGAACAAATTACTGTCAAGCAATTGATAGAAAAGTGCATAGTTATGAGAGTATCCAAGCGTGATCATGTATATAGGCATCACGTCCGCAACAAGTAGATCGAAACGATTCTGCATGTACTACTACTCCTCCTCACATCGGGCGACTCCTACCTGCATCTAGAGTATTAAGTTCATAAGAACAAAGTAACGCATTAAGAAAGATGACATGATGTAGAGGGATAAAGTCAAGCAATATGATATAAACCCCATCCTTTTATCCTCGATGGCAACAATACAATACGTGCCTTTCTGCCCCTGCTGTCATTGGGAAAGGACACCGCCAGGTTGAACCCAAAGCTAAGCACTTCTCATATTGCAAGAAAGATCAATCTAGTAGGCTAGATGTTGGTGGGAAACGACACCTATGGGATCACAAGGATCCCTTCTGCGATTGCGGGGCGCTGGGTGGTGAGGTGAGCAGGATCAGAAGTTAGTACGAGCACGCGGATCGTTTATCCAGGTTCGGACCGCAGAGATGCGTAATACCCTAGTCCTGCTTGGATGTGTATATCTGTGTTCTTGATGTTCTTGAACTAGCTACAACGAGCGTAACTTGTCCAAAAGTCTGAATCCTTCTCCTGGATGCCTTGCGTCTCCTTTTATAGGCAAAGGGATTGCCACAATGGCACACAAGAGGTGGCATCGGGGTACTATGGTTAAACATATCCCTTGCCATTACGTGATAAAGTGCATTTAATGCGCCCATGACGTGTCCCATTCCCTTTACCGCCGCTTTGCCCCACCTCGACACGCGCCTGGGCCAGCGAGGCGGTGGCGCCATGTAGGCTGGCAGGCAGCTGAGGTGGTGCAGTGGTAGGGCTTTCACAAAGATTTGCATGCCTCCACATAGGCATGCGCTGAGCTGGCCGAGGAGCCTTGCATCGACACACAGGTGCCTGCCTAGATGGTGGGCTGGCACCTGCATGGGAGCGGTGGCAAAAAGCTTAGCGGGTGCGCGTGTGGCTGTGGCCTCGCGGACGCCCTCAGCAAGGGCCTTGCCGGGCCCCCAATGAGGGTCCTGCGATGGTGTTGCAGTCGTCCCCGGCAAGGATCTTGCCGAGGGTCTTGTGGGCTTCCTCGGCAAAGATCTCATTGAGGTTCATCGTCTTCTACTCCTCTGATTTAGAGTGTTGTTCTTGTCTTCACAAAGATCTGCATGCCATCACGGAGGCGCCTCTCGAGCCTTGGTCCCAACGTGGTTGGAGGTGCTGGAGGTACTGGGGCTCAAGGGTGGCGCGCCCTGCTGGCGTTAGGTAGGCTGCCCCGGCAAGGCCCTTGCCGGGCCGTGGAGGCCACCCCGGCAAGGATCTTGCCGGGGAAGCCACCTCGCCTTCTTGATCTTTATGCCTCTACCTTACGTTTTCTTGGGTCGTCTTTTGGCTCTGATTTCCTATCTCTATGCTGCTTAGGTGTGATCGCGGGCGCGGCTCTGACTGCCCGTGCACAAATAAGGGGTACAAAAGAGCGCCCCTATTTTAGTACACCGACACGAAATCAAACTGATAATTCGAAGAGACTTGCAAATATAACCAATCACACATAAAAGAATCCAGAGAAGATTCAATTATTTCTCATAGATAAACTTGATCATTAACCCACAATTCATCGGATCTCGATAAACACACCGCAAAAAGAGTTACATTGAATAGATCTCTAAGAAGATCAAGGAGAACTTTGTATTGAGATTCAAAGAGAGAGAGACGAAGCCATCTAGCTAATAACTATGGACCTCATCGAATATATCTCCCGAGGGTCTGTGGTAAACTACTCACAACTCATTGAAGAGGTCTTGGAGATGATGTAGAGGCCCTCCGTGGTCGATTCCCCCTCTGGCGGAGCGCCGACGAAGGCTCCAAGATGGGATCTCGTGGATACAGAAGGTTGCGGTGGTGGAAATAGTTTTTCGTGGTGCTCCTGGATGTTTTCGGGGTACATGGATATATATAGGCGAAGGAGGTAGGTCAGGGGAGCCACGAGGGGCCCACGAGGGTGGGCGGTGCGCTAGACACCTTCGTGGCCGCCTCGGTTGCTTCTTGACATCCACTCCAAGTCTCCTAGATTGCGTTTGTTCCAAAAATATCACTCCCGAAGGTTTCATTCCGTTTGGACTCCGTTTGATATTCCTTTTCTTTGAAACACTGTAGGCAAAAAACATCAATTCGGGCTGGGCCTCCGGTTAGTAGGTTAGTCCCCAAAATGATATAAAAGTGTAAAGTAAAGCCCATAAACATCCAAAATGGGTAATATAATAGCATGTAACAATCAAAAATTATAGATACGTTGGAGATGTATCAGTGGGTTGCCTGAGCTGCTCCGGGTACCAGCCCGTTGGCTCTCGAGTTGAGATAATCACGTGCACGTTGAGAAAACACCTCGTAGTCTTTGTCGAAGGTACCAAGGGTGGCCTCAAGAAAACGCCACGAAGTGTCATTTCAAGCAGCCAACCACGTCGCGGGATTGGCGTGCGAGGCGTCGACGATGGCTTTGTCGGCGAGGTGCTCCTCCAAGATCTGGGGGTCGACACGAATGGCAGCCACCGCGACCTCATCCACGCGTGCGGCTGCGATTTGGTTCTCCGTTGCCAAATGCTCCTTGATGTCCTGGCTATAGTACTGCGTGCACCATGGCTTAGGGCAGCACTTATTTGGTGGAGGGGTCGGTGATTTGGGTGGAAGGTGTCGCGCCGGAAGTCGGGGCATGTGGGATGTGGAAGGACGAGGAGGATGGGGGTCGGGTGTGGATTACCTGCCTAGATAGACGAGGCCGAGCAGCGTGAAGGAGGGTGGCCAGCAAGGAGGCGGCGCTGCAAACAAGGAGTGAAGGTTTCAACTTGGAAAGGAAGGTGGAAACAGGGGAAATATGGTTTTGGTAAGGGGGAGGGGTGGGGAGGTATATATTTCCGTGGAAGCCAAATTTTTTGAATCGGTTTAGCGAAAAAACTGGCGCGCAAAGTGTCATCAGACACGGTCCCTTATTCAAAACTGTGTACAGTATGTGAACATCACAAATGATTCAGATAGCTTATCCCGTGTGTGATGAGTTTGAACATCAAAAATTTTGGTTCGAATTTCCCTGGTTACAGTGGTCATCTACGTCATTGCATAATTTGGGTACACAAAGGAGACTATAGCACACCCACAATTCTTAATCGAGCAAGTTCACCAATTAAACAGAGCTAGCTGACCTAAACATTACTCTAAGAAATTAAAGATCAGTTCTCTTAATTAAACAAAACAAAGAGTACTACTACGGCTGGTGCTCGTCGATCTCCGTCGCCTCCTCCATGTCCAGCTCGCACCTGATGGTCTCCTAGGGAAGGGGCGCCATGGCATCCATCGCACCATACTCGGCAAGCATCTCGCCATCCATGTCCGCCATCTCTTTGGAAAAGGCCACCATGAGCTGGGTGGGGCGGCCGGGATCTTGGCTTGGGCGGGCTCCGTCATGGCAAGGTATGTTGCGCAGGAACGGACGGCTGCTCAAACACTCTCGGCGATTGCCAAATCTTCGGCCGTGGGTTGCCAACCATTGTTGGTGAAGCTTTGTTTTATTTGTGTGGTGACTGTCGGTGTCAAAACCGGCGGATCTCGGGTAGGGGGTCCCGAACTATGTGCCTAAGGCTAATGGTAACAGGAGGCAGGGGACACGATGTTTACCCAGGTTCAGGCCCTCTCTATGGAGGTAATACCCTACTTCCTTCTTGATTGATCTTGATGATATGAGTATTACAAGAGTTGATCTACCACGGGATCGTAGAGGCTAAACCCTTGAAGCTAGCCTATGATTATGATTGTTGTCCTACGGACTAAACCCTTCGGTTTATATAGACACTGAAGGGGGCTAGGGTTACACAGAGTCGGTTATAGAGAAGGGAATCTACATATCCGAATTGCCAAGCTTGCCTTCCACGCAAAGGAGAGTCCCACCTGGACAGGGGACGATGTCTTCAATCTTGTATCTTCATAGTCCAACAGTCTGGCATAAGCATATAGTCCGGCTGTCTGAGGACCCCCTAATCCAGGACTCCCTCAGTAGCCCCTGAACCAGGCTTCAGTGATGATGAGTCCGGTGCGCAGATTGTTTTTGGCATTGCAAGGCCGGTTCCTTCTCCGAATACTCCAAAGTAGATCTTGAACACAAGAATCATGTCCGGCTCTGCAAAACAAATTCCACATACCACCATAGAGAGTACAATATTCCACGAGTCTAATCTG
Organism: Triticum dicoccoides; assembly: GCF_002162155.2. Classification (NCBI taxonomy): domain Eukaryota; kingdom Viridiplantae; phylum Streptophyta; class Magnoliopsida; order Poales; family Poaceae; genus Triticum; species Triticum dicoccoides. Next base: position 751,809,611 of record NC_041383.1, on the reverse strand, counting down.
CTGACAACTTGTCCATGGCGTGACATCACGGTGCGGCCTGGTTATTATTCAAACCGTTTTTCCAACCTGCCAATACGCGTTTCGCGAGGCGGTTTCATTGGCACATCTTGCCGAAGCAGAGATCGTGTCCCCCTTACCACGGGATTCTCATCAATACGGGCATGGGTAACCCAACCGCTCCATTAGTATGACCCCTTGGATTAGGCAAGTTCCAAACGGCTGCGTGGAGGACGCTTGACATTCATCCCCTTTATAAAGAGGTCAAGACCTGCCCTTTTCTTTCCACGCTTGATCCTTCCCTTCCCCCACCTTGAGTTCCAATACCCAGGGCTCAGTCCAAGCGTTTCGGACCTCCAACCATGTCCGGATCCAGCCTTCAAGGCCGGTGGATGGCCTCTTCTGTCACAGAGGAGGACAACACAAAGCTTAGGGAGGCTAGGTACTTGACCGCCGAAATCCTTCACAGACTTCCTGCTCAAGGGCGGGTTATCCCTACTCCCAAACCCAACAAGAGTATCGTATTCATCTCCCACTTCCTCCGAGGGCTAGGCTTCGGTCTTCATCCCTTTGTTAGAAGGCTCATGTTCTATTACGGGCTAGATTTTCATGATCTAGCTCCAGATTCCTTCCTTCACATCTCAACATTCATTGTTGTGTGTGAGGCCTTCCTCCGCATTACCCCACACTTCGGCTTATGGCTCAAGACCTTCAATGTGAAGCCGAAGATAATCGACGGTCGACACGTGGAGTGTGGAGGTGCTATAATAAGCAAAGGTGCCGATGTTTTATGGCCAAAGGGTTCCTTCCTGGAAGTTTCTGATCTATGGCAACGGGAGTGGTTTTATATCACAGCACCCCAAGGTAGAAAATGGGTGGCCGCCCCTACCTTCCGCTTCGCTCCTCCGCCACAGCTTGCATCATGGGTCAACAAGGGGCTGGACTGGGGATCGGTTGATGATGTGCAGACATTGCAAAGCCGCATTCAGGATCTCATCAAGAAGGACATCAGTCTTGTTAAAGTAATCCAAGTAATGCTAGCTCGTCGGGTCCTGCCATGCCAATGTCGACCTCTCCGTATGTGGGAGTTCAAGCCGGAACGAGCATGAACTGTTCAGCACTTCTTCGGCATGACGCTTGAAGGGATGTATCAATTATTCTTCGGATCACCAATAAAGTGTCCGGACACAACAGAGGATGCATGCCTCGATTGCAACCATCCAGATACGAAGGAAAGTAATTCCATAACTGAGCATGCTGTCATTACATTTGTCTCAACATTATCATGAAAAACCATCCTTGGCCAGGGCTGGATAAGAAAGGCGGAGATGATCAGGTGTTCGGCCCCTCTTCCCGAAGATTCGATGTTGTCTTGTGAACCTTATCAAGTGCCATTAGGGAAGGACAAGGAGAGGAATGGGGAAGCCGAAAGCGGACTTCATGCTGGAGGTACATTACGCATCATAACTGGGGAAATTGGTACTCCCGTGTCGGAGGATGAACGGGAAGACGAATCTAGTATCCCCTCCCCCCACGGGAAGAAAAGGGCCGCCCCCGAAGACTTGGAAGCAGATGTTTGCAAATGAGGGAAGAAACCTTTATTAGGGGGCCCTGCCCCGGAGGGCAACATTGCTGCACAACGCCCACAGGGGGGCCAGCCGTTAACCGAGCCATAAGTGAACAAAGGTGCTTTGTAAGCATACCCCATTCTTTTCCTGAAAATAACGACTGAGACGTATGTTTTGCTGTTCGGCCTATAGCCTCGGGGGATCTTCTTCCGAAGATGATAGAGAGCGAAACGACCCTGAGGTATCGTCCCGGAGGATCTCTCCCGAACCGCAAAGGCCAGAAGGTAACTCTTCGGCCGCCCGATGTCCGGGGTGTTCGTCTCCTAGAGAGACCAACATGAAAAGCCCCGGACACGTTGACGGGTCTTCTGCGGCAAGCGCATATCTCAGAGGCACATCGTACCTTAATGGGTACGGTGGTTGAGAGGATTTTGTCCGCATAAAGCGGGTTGAATGAAGCTTTTACGAGCCTGCTAAGAGGCTTTGAGGTACGCAATGTGATATTTTTTGATTGTAAAAGTAAAGTGCACTCTCTAATGTAGCCCCTGAGACTCTGATTACCCTCCAAATAGGGCAATCAGAGGATCAAAAATAGGAATAATCTCAGGTAATAATTTTGCTAATTTTGTACTCAGGCGGCTGCAGCCCCAGGAATTACCCGGGCCACCGAATTTGCCGAACTGAAGCTGCAACTTGATGTGGCGGATGAAGACATCACGCTTGTGAACAAGCGGCTTGAGGAGGCACAAGGTATGTATATTTGGGCAGTCAGCGAATATTAATAAGAGCATGATGCTGGGATTTATAATATGTCGTGACTGCAGATGGTGCTGCCGCCGTGGAGACCCTTCGGGCTGAGCTTGCCCGCGACAAGGAGCAAGCCAGGATAAGCAATGCGACTACTGAGAAGGCAGCTGGTGAATTGAAAGCCGAACAGGCTGCTCATTGCCAGAGTGAGGATAGAATAACCAACATGGCTCTTAAGCTACAAGATGTCGTTAGACGATATGAGCTTCTCAAAAGGGAGAACCAAGCGAAAACGGCTGATCTAGAAAAGGCCTTACAGGTAGCAAAGGAAGCTTGCTCTAAGATCAGAGTGGCTCGGGTGGAGCTCCGGCAAGCCGGTGGGATCATGGCTGGGAAGCCCTTTTTATTGCAAACTAAATTCGGCGATCCGAAGTATGCCCCTCTTGATCAAATGTGGAGTTCTCCAGACGCATACTTGGACTTGTCAAAGAGTGCTACCGATGCGACACAGTTTTTCCAAGACCAAGAAGATCATGAAGTGGAAAAACTGTTCTGGTCGCAGTTCAGCATGCCAAGGCATCCGCTGCTATTGAACGACCAGATGGCCAAATGGTCCGAGCTCCATAGGTTATCCGGACTTGCCGTGAAGGCTGTCGTGGACCGCCTGTGGCCGGGGGAACCAAGTCCGGGTAGTTATTTTGGTTTGGTGCAATGATTTATTCGTGTTGTGCCACATATCGATGCTGTCAAGCGGTCAGCGTGCATAGAGGGTGCGCCGATGGCTCTTGCCCATGTTAAGATATACTGGGGAAGGATGGAAGCCACTAACATTGCAACCAGGGTTCCACATGGGGGCTAGGACTTGCCAGGGCACTATTTTGAAGAAGTCTTAGAAGGTGCCCGTTTAATAGAGGCTCAGTGCTCAAAGAATATCATGTTCGAATGACATGTATTTTTATTGTAAAAACAATGCTTTTGATAACAAAGGCTATATTTATACCTTTGCCCGTGAAGTATTGTGGTGCCTCCTGTGTGACCGTTTATGTATATATGTATATAACCTGAAAGTTTGTAGTCGTCGGCTTCAGCCCCCGCGCGTATAACACGAGGCTGTCGGCAAAGCACATATCACACTTGATCCAACGTCTTGGTCCGTTAAGGAGGTGGTAGCACGTCGAACGAGGCAATCGGACTATATAGATTTAACACTTTCACTTAGCCATAGGAGTTTGAAGGTGGGGCTACTATATAGCCCCTGGTATGTCTGCGTTTATCCGAATACAGTGAGTTTACATACGTGACCGAAAAACCGGTCCTTCGTTAATGCAGAGGAATCGTGAAGATTCCGCTGAGTCATCGAGTGGTTGACCAGTCTCTCGCTTTATCACGAGAGTCAGTTTTCAGCTTTCTCTACTGAGGTGCTCATCCGGATGAACCAGCGCGCAATCGTAGTAGTTCTCCCTGTGCCACCTTAGCCGATAGAGCGGAACGTAAGGTAGAAAAACACGGGAGCTGGGCAAACCCAACTATTGACCAAAGACATGATTCAGAGATGATGCATATAAGGCCAAACTCGCGACGCCGAACACTCCCGAAGGTATTCGGACTTTACAACATATACTGGGCTGAATACAACCCTCGATAATGAGCCCTGAATATCAAGGTACGTGCTTGATCCGGCGTGATGAAAGAGCGCCTGTGGTGAGAGCATAGATCTCAAAAACACACTGGTTGCTGCCTCTGTAACGTCTGTTTTAGTACGGCAAATCATAAGCTCGCCAATAACACCGGTATCCTTCTTGGCCATTTTAAGTGCCATGAGGGTGCGAGACAACAAGAGACAATAAAAAGGTTTACACAGGGTCTTAATCTAAAAAGAAACCTTTGATCGGGGCCCTGCTGCACGTCTGCACCTTTGTCGCCATTGTGCAGTATCCTTGAAGGGTATAGCATGGTGGTCATCTGTAAAAAAAAGAAAAACCCAGGTGAAAGAATCTGGTGTGACCGTGCATAAAGTTGGTTTATTTTAATGAACCGTGAAAATGCAATCTCTTGAGTGCAAATAGGGTCCAGCCGAACTATGGACCTCTTACATGCGGGCAGCCCCCCGCGCCACACAGGGGATTTTGATTGCATATTTATATATATAGAGGGTGACCCATACAGTCTTCTTATTGGCTGTTGTTATGGGGGCATAGCCGCTAATCAAGCTCAGGTTTATGTGAGCTGCTACACCTAGGTGTGCGCTGGACACGCCTAGCTATGTCCGTGGTCTTGGAGACCGATGAGTTGCTCAGGTTGGAAAGGCCATTCCGTGATTCGGCTGCTAAAGCCGCCATGTATTCTTTCGTACAAAGAGAACGCTCTATGTTTCTGCTGATTGTGATGATGCCACATGGACCGGGCATCTTGAGTTTGAGATAAGCATAATGCGGGACTGCATTGAAATGAGCTAAGGTCGTTCTTCCGAGTAGTGCATGATAGCCTCTTCGAAACGGACCAATGTCGAAGATTAGTTCTTCGCTTCGAAAGTTATCGGGAGAACCGAATACAACCTCCAACGTTAAAGAGACCGTGCAGCGGGCCTCTATGCCTGGTATTACTCCTTTAAAGGTAGTACTGCTTTGGTTGATTCTCGAGGGGTCTATCCCCATCTTGCGGACAGTGTCTTGATATATCTGATTAAGACTACTGCCACCATCCATGAGGACTCGAGTGAGATGGTACCCGTCGATTATTGGGTCGAGCACCAAGGCAGCCGAACCCCCATGACGGATACTAGTCGGATGCTCCCTACGATCGAAAGTGATCGGGTAGGCCAACCATGGGTTGAATTTGGGGGCGACGGGCTCTACAGCATATACGTCTCGCAGTGCACATTTGCGCTTCCTCTTTGGGATGTGGGTGACATAAATCATGTTCACTATTTGACCTCCGGTGGAATTTTTTTTGTCCCCCAGTGTTCGGCTGGCGAGATTCATCCTCATCTTCACTTAACGGCTCGTTCCCTTTGTGTTCGACGTTTAGCTTGCCGGCCTGCTTGAAGACCCAGCATTCTCTGTTGGTGTGATTCGCAGGTTTCTCGGGGGTGCCATGAATCTGATAGGACCTGTCTAGAATTTTATTTAGGCTAGACGGACCATCTCTGCTGCCTTTAAATGGTTTTTTCCGTTGACCGGGTCTAGAGCCCCTGAATCCGGTGTTTACCACTGTATTGTCTGGCCTGTCTTCATTATTTTGATGTTTGTTTTTATTGTGTCGTGGTTTTCCATTTCCATCCCTAATTTCGGATATGTCTGCATCGCTGGTGCTGCTGCGGGCCAACCAACTATCCTCGCGTGCGCAAAAGCGGGTCATAAGAGTTGTTAGGGCTGCCATTGTCATTGGCTTTTCCTGGCCGAGGTGTCTGGCAAGCCATTCATCCCGGACACGGTGTTTGGAAGCTGCTAGGGATCCGGCATCTGGACAGTCGACGATTTGGTTCTTCTTGGTGAGAAATCTATTCCAAAGCTTACGGGCCTACTCTCCGGGTTGTTGGGTTATGTGACTTAAATCATCTACATCTGGAGGTCGGACATAGGTCCCTTGAAAATTAGCCCTGAAAGCGTCCTCGAGTTCCTCCCAGCTTCCAATGGAATTTTCGAGGAGGCTTTTCAACCAGTGCTGAGATGGTCCTTTCAACTTGAGGGGCAGGTATTTGATGGTGTGGAGATTGTCTCCGCGAGCCATATGGATGTGAAGAATAAAGTCCTCAATCCAGACCGCACGGTCTGTCGTTCCGTCGTATGCCTCGATGTTTACGGGTTTAAACCCCTCTGGAAATTCATGATCCAGCACCTCATCAGTGAAGGAGCCGTTAAGTGAAGATGAGGATGTGCGGCACCCCTGTACTTGGCTGTGTCGTGGCATGGGTCGACGGCTGTAGTGTTCGTTGTTGATTCCGAGCTGGTAGTCGATCTGTATAGTCGGTTTGGTGGCCATGATCCTGCATAGGAACACGTTTCCTAGATCCATAGATGGACCTGGTCATGCGAGCTCTTTTGTCCAGGTGCTCACGTAGATCGTGTTTCTGGTACTTTGCTGCAACCTGCCTTCCTTTATGGGGTGCTGATTTGTATGCGGCGTCATTAGCCGCTTTGTCTCGGCTACGAGGTGTCCGGTCTAGCAGATCGGCCGTATTGTTTTTCGGCGGAATGGGCGCGGTAGCCTCGTCGTCGAATTCGGGCAGCAGCTTATGTGTTGGGTAGCTCTTTGTCTGGAAATCACCGCCATATCTTTCCTCAACGTCGAGCACTTCGTTCCATCTATGGTTGAGCGTATCCTGCGCGGCTTTAAGCCATTGCTTCTGCTTCTTCTAGCTCCTCACGGTGGCAATAAGTCTCTTGTGGAGGTGCTCTTGTTCCAAGTGTTTTTCCGGGATGATGTGTGCATCGTCGTCCGGACTATTCTCCTCTCCGGAGACATGTTTATAAGTTTTGTCTTCGGCACCGCTGTGATCGGACAACGACTCCGGATTGTGTTCGCCGTGTCCTTGTTCGTCCTGCTCCATTGCTAGGTCTGCGGGGTCTTTGTTGTCTTCGGCATCGTCCGAGGTGTTATTCTTTCTTGTGCCGGTATCGTTGTTTTTTCTATGGCGGGGTTTAGAGAGGCGCCTCTGACATCGGCGCTTTGGCTGCTTCTCAGGAGGATTATCCTCCGTTGCATCCTTTTGATCCTCGCCATTGTTTTCTTTGGGTGTGTCCACAATATATATGTCGTACAATGAGGAGGTTGTCTAGCGCCCTGTGGGCGGTGGTTCCTGTTCTTCTTTGGCATCGTCGTCCATACCGTCAATGTCTTCGGAGTGGAAATCAAGCATGTCGGTTAAGTCGTCGACAGTGTCTATTAAGTGGGTGGTGGGTGGGTAACGAATTCCTTCGTCGTCCGCTTCCCACTAGAGCCGGACATAGTTCGGCCAGGAGTCTCCTGACAAGGAGAGAGATTTCAATGAGTTTAGCACGTCGCCCAAGGGTGAGTGTTGAAAGATGTCCGCAGAGCTGAACTCCAAGATCGGTGCCCAGTTAGATCCGATGGGCGCGGACACGCGCGGTTCGGAGTCTGTGGCCAGAACGAATCCGAGGGTCCGATGACATAGACCTCATTGGAGGAGAAATCTGTGTTCGGCTCTATCACTGTTGACTGTGTGGCTTCCGCGGTGGGGTCCATCCTCCCATCCTCGGATGGCACGTTCTGCACCGGATCTAAGGCCAGGGTAGCTGTAGGTGCGACCTCCTGAACACCCTCTGATGGCAGATCTAGGTCATGCTCATCGTGGCTGTAAGGTGCACCTGTCATGGGCTCGAATCCTTCAAAGATCAAGTCCCCTCGGATGTCGGTAGTGTAGTTTAGGCTTCCAAACATGACCTGATGGCCAGGGGCATAGCTATCGATCTGCTCCAGATGGCCAAGCGAGTTGGCGCGCAGTGCGAAGCCGCCGAATACAAAGATCTGTCCGAGAAGGAAAACCTCACCCTGGACCGCGTCGTTGTAGATGATTGAAGGAGCCATGAAGCCTTATGGTGACGACATAGTGGAACTCTCAATGAAAGCACCAATGTCGGTGTCAAAACCGGTGGATCTCGAGTAGGGGGTCCCGAACTGTGAGGCTAATGGTAACAGGAGGCGGGGGACACGATGTTTACCCAGGTTCGGGCCCTCTCTATGGAGGTAATACCCTACATCCTGCTTGATTGATCTTGATGATATGAGTATTACAAGAGTTGATCTACCACGAGATCGTAGAGGCTAAACCCTAGAAGCTAGCCCATGATTATGATTGTTGTCCTACGGACTAAACCCTCTGGTTTATATAGACACCGAAGGGGGCTAGGGTTACACAGAGTCGGTTGCAGAGAGGGGAATCTACATATCCGAATTGCCAAGCTTGCCTTCCACGCAAAGGAGAGTCCCACCCGGACACGGGACGAAGTCTTCAATCTTGTATCTTCATAGTCCAACAGTCCGGCATAAGCATATAGTCCGGCTGTCCGAGGACCCCCTAATCCAGGACTCCCTTAGTGACCGCCATGAGCTGGGCGTGGGTGGCCATGACATGGTTGTGGGCGGCCTCCAACAGGGCTAAGGAGGCCGCTATACGAAACGAACAGCTGTTGTGCCTCTCTCGCCAGTTGCTATCTGATATCTCTCCAACGTATCTATAATTTTTTATTGTTCCATGCTATTATATTATCTGTTTTGGATGTTTAATGGGCTTTATTATGCACTTTTATATTATTTTTTGAGACTAACCTATTAACCGGAGGCCCAATGCAAATTGCTGTTTTTTGCCTATTTCAGTGTTTCGCAGAAAAGGAATATCAAACGGAGTCCAAACGGGATGAAACCTTCAGGAGAATCGTTCTTGGAACAAACGCAATCCAGGAGACTTGGAGTGGACGTCAAGGAAGCAACGAGGCGGCCACAAGGTAGGAGGGTGCGCCCAGGGGGGCAGGCGCGCCCCCACCCTCGTGGGCCCCTCGTGGCTCCACCGACCTACTTCTTTCGCCTATATACACTCATATACCCCAAAAACATCCAGGAGAACCACGAAACCCTATTTCCACTGCCGCAACCTTCTGCACCCATGAGATCCCATCTTGGGGCCTTTTCCGGCGCTTCACCGGCGGGGGAATCGAGCACGGAGGGCTTCTACATCAACACCATAGCCTCTCCGATGATGTGTGAGTAGTTTACCAGAGACCTTCGGGTCCATAGTTATTAGCTAGATGGCTTCTTCTCTCTCTCTTTGATTCTCAATACAAAGTTCTCCTCGATCTTCTTGGAAATCTATTCGATGTAATACTTTTTGCAGTGTGTTTGTTGAGATCCGATGAATTGTGGGTTTATGATCAAGATTATCAATGAACAATATTTGATTCTTCTCTGAATTCTTATATGTATGATTTGATATCTTTGCAAGTCTCTTCGAATTTTCGGTTTGGTTTGGCCTACTAGATTGATCTTTATTGCAATAGGAGAAGTGCTTAGCTTTGGGTTCAATATTGCGGTGTCCTTTTCAAGTGATAGCAGGGGCAACAAGGCACGTATTGTATTGTTGCCATCGAGGATAAAAAGATGGGGTTTATATCATATTGCTTGAGTTTATCCCTCTACATCATGTCATCTTGCTTAATTAATGCGTTACTCTATTCTTATGAACTTAATACTCTAGATGCATGCTGGATAGCAGTAAATGTGTGGATTAATAGTAGTAGATGCAGAATCGTTTTGATCTACTTGTCACGGATGTGATGCCTATATACATGATCATGCGTAGATATTCTCATAACTATGCGCTTTTCTATCAATTGCTCGGCAGTAATTTTTTCACCCACCATAAGATATGCTATTTGGAGAGAAGCCAATAGTGAAACCTATGGCCCCTGGGTCTCTTTTCCATCGTACTATTTTGGAATCTTTACTTTTCAATCTATACAACAAAAATACCAAAAATATTTATCTTATTATCTCTATCATATCTCACTTTTGTAAGTGGTCGTGAAGGGATTGACAACCCCTTTATCGCATTTTTTGTAAGGTTCTTATTTGTTTGTGCAGGTACAAGCCGACTTGCGTGTAACCTCCTACTGGATTGATACCTTGGTTTTCAAAAACTGAGGGAAATACTTATGCTACTTTGCTGCATCACCCTTTCCTCTTCAAGGGAAAACCAACGCATGCTCAAGAGGTAGCAAGGAGGATTTCTGGCGCCGTTTCCAGGGAGTCTTACGCCAAGTCAAGTCAAGATTTGATCTCTCGACAACTCGCCGATTTCTGGCATCGTTGCCGGAAAGAAATACGCACAAGTCAAGACATACCAGGTACCCATCAGAAACTCGTATCCGTTGCATTACATTATTTGCCATTTTCCTCTCATTTTCCTCTCCCCCACTTCACCCTTGCCATTTTATCCACCCTTTATCCATCGTCTCTTTTTGCTTGCTTCTTGTGTGCTTGTGTGTTGGATTGTTTGTTGCTATGGCTCAAGACAATACTAAATTGTGTGATTTTTCCAATACCAACAACAATGATTTTCTTAGCACTCTGATTGTTCCTATTACTGATGCTGAATCTTGCGAAATTAATGCTGCTTTATTGAATCTTGTCATGAAAGATCAATTCTCTGGCCTTCTTAGTGAAGATACTGCTACACATCTAAACAACTTTGTTGATTTGTGCGATATGCAAAAGAAGAGATATGTGGATAATGATATTGTTAAATTGAAGTTATTTCCGTTTTCTCTTAGAGATCGTGCTAAAACTTGGTTCTCTTCTTTGCCTAAAAATAGTATTGATTCATGGAATAAGTGCAAAGATGCTTTTATGTCTAACTATTTTCCTCCCGCTAAGATCATCTCTCTTAGAAATGATATTATGAATTTTAAGCAACTTGATCATGAGCATGTTGCACAAGCTTGGGAGAGGACGAAACTAATGATACGTAATTTCCCTACCCATGGTTTGAATTAATGGATGATTATACAAAAAATTTATGCCGAATTGAATTTTGCTTCTTGAAATCTTTTAGATTCAGCCGTGGGAGGCACTTTTATGGAAATCACTTTATGAGAAGCTACTAAACTCCTAGATAATATTATGGCTTATTATTCTCAATGGCACACCGAAAGATCTACTAGTAAAAAGGTTCATGCAATTGAAGAGATCAATGTTTTGAGTGGAAAGATGGATGAACTTATTAAATTGTTCAGTTTCAAAAAAAAACTTATTAAATTGTTTGCTAATAAGAGTGTTTCTTCTGATCCTAATGATATGCCCTTATCCACTTTGATTGAGAATAACAATAAATCTATGGATGTGAATTTTATTGGTAGGAACAATTTTGGTAACAACGCGTATAGCAGAAACTTTAATTCTAGGCCATTCCCTAGTAATTCCTCTAATAATTATGACAATTCCTACAACAATTCTTATGGAAATTTCATTAAGATGCCCTCTGATTTTAAGACTAGTGTGAAAGAATTTATGATTTCACAAAAGTATTTCAATGCTTTGCTTGAAGAAAAATTGCCTAAGATTGATGAGTTGGCTAGGAACGTGGATAGAATTTCTCTTGAAGTTGATTCTTTGAAACTTAGATCTATTCCACCTAAGGATGATATTAATGAGTCTCTCAAAGCCATGATAATTTCCATTGATGAGTGCAAAGAAAGAATCGCTAGGATGTGTGCTAAAAAGGATTGCTTTGTGAAAGCGTGTTCTTCTAGTTTTCATGATAATAAGGATGAAGATCTGAAATTGATTGATGTGTCTCCTATTAAATCTTCATTTTCCAATATGAATCTTGATAAAGATGGGACTGGTGATGAGTCAACTTTATCTAAAAGGCGTCCCAATGATTTGGAGTTTTTAGATCTTGATGCGAAAATTGGTAAAAGTGGGATTAAAGAGGTCAAAACTTTACATACCAATGAACCCACTATTTTGGATTTCAAGGAATTTAATTATGATAATTGCTCTTTGATAGATTGTATTTCCTTGTTGCAATCCATGCTAAATTCTCCTCATTCTTATAGCCAAAATAAAGCTTTTACCAAACATATCGTTGATGCTTTAATGCAATCTTATGAAGAAAAATTTGAATTCAAAGTTTCTATCCCTAGAAAACTTTATGACCAGTGGGAACCTACTATTAAAATTAAGATTAAAAATCATGAATTCTATGCTTTGTGTGATTTGGGTGCTAGTGTTTCCATGATTCCTAAAACTTGTGTGATATGCTAGGTTTCCATGAATTTGATGATTGTTCTTTAAATTTGCATCTTGTGGATTCCACCATTAAGAAACCTATGGGAAGGATTAATGATGTTCTTATTGTTGCAAATAGGAATTATGTTCCCGTAGATTTCATTGTCCCTGATATAGATTGTAATCCTTCATGTCCTAATATTCTTGGTAGACCTTTCCTTAGAACGATTGGTGCAATTATTGATATGAAAGAAGGAAATATTAGATTCCAATTTCCGTTAAGGAAAGGCATGGAGCACTTTCCTAGGAAGAAAATTAAATTACCTTATGAATCTATTATGAGAGCCACTTATGAATTGACTACCAAAGATGGTAATACCTAGATCTATTCTTGTTTTTTATGTCTAGCTAGGGGCGTTAAACGATAGCGCTTGTTGGGAGGCAACCCAATTTTTTTTGTTCTTTATTTTTTGTTCCTGTTTAGTAATAAATAATTCATCTAGACTCTGGTTAGATGTGGTTTTGTGTTTTAGTTAGTGTTTGTGCCAAGTAAAACCTTTAGGATAACCTACGGTGATAGTTAATTTGATCATTGCTGAAAAACATAAACTTTTGCACGCACGAGAGTAGTTTTCATAAAACACAGAAACGTGCTTGTCAGTTGATTCTTTTTGCAGAAGATTAATAAACAAATTACCTAGGACTTTCTAATTTGGTAGAATTTTTGGCGTTTCATAAGTATTCGAGAGTTACAGATTGCTACAGACTGTTCTTTTTTTGTCAGATTCTGTTTTTCGTGTGTTGTTTGCTTATTTTGATGAATCTATGGCTAGTATCGGGGGGTATGAACCATAGAGAAGTTGCAATACAGTAGGTTTAACACCAACATAAATAAAGAATGAGTTCATTATAGTAACTTAAAGTGGTGGTTTGTTTTCTTGCACCAACGGAGCTCATGAGATTTTCTGTTGAGTTTTGTGTTGTGAAGTTTTCAAGTTTCGGGTAAAGATTTGATGGATTTCGGAATAAGGAGTGGCAAGAGTCTAAGCTTGGGGATGCCCAAGGCACCCCAAGGTAAAATTCAAGGATAACCAAAATCCTAAGCTTGGGGATGCCCAAGGCACCCCAAGGTAAAATTCAAGGACAACCAAAAGCCTAAGCTTGGGGATGCCCCGGAAGGCATCCCCTCTTTCGTCTTCGTCTATCAGTAACTTTACTTGAGTCTATATTTTTATTCACCACATGATATGTGTTTTGCTTGGAGCGTCTTGTATGATTTGAGTCTTTGCTTTTTAGTTTATCACAATCATCCTTGCTATACATACCTTTTGGGAGAGACACACATGAATCAGAATTTATTAGAATACTCTATGTGCTTCACTTATATCTTTTGAACTAGATAATTTTGCTCTAGTACTTGACTTACACCTTTTTAGAACACGGTGGTGGTTTTATTTTGTAGAAATTATTGATCTCTCATGCTTCACTTATATTATTTTGAGAGTCTTTTAGAACAGCATGGTAATTTTCTTTGGTTCTAAAATTAGTCCTAATATGATGGGCATCCAAGTTGGGTAAAATAAAAAACTTTCATATGGAGTGCATTAAACACTATGATAAATTTGATACTTGATAATTGTTTTGAGATATAGAGGTGGTAATGTTAGAGTCATGCTAGTTGGGTAATTATGAAATTGAGAAATACTTGTTTTAAAGTTGGCAAGTACCGTAGCATGCACGTATGGTGAACATTGTGTGACAAATTTGAAGCATGGGTTGTTCTTTGATTGCCTTCCTTATGAGTGGAGGTCGGGATCGCACGATGTTTAACTCCTACCAACCCTTCCCCTAGGAGCATGCGTAATAGGAGTTTGCTTCGAGGGCTAATAAACTTTTGCAATAAGTATATGAGTTCTTTATGACTAATGTGAGTCCATGGATTATACGCACTCTTACCCTTCCGCAATTTGCTAGCCTCTACGGTACCGTGCATTGCCCTTTCTCACCTTGAGAGTTGGTGCAAACTTCACCGGTGCATCCAAACCCCCTGATATGATAAGCTCTATCACACATAAACCTCCTTATATCTTCCTCAAAACAGCCACCATACCTACCTATTATGGCATTTCCATAGCCATTCCGAGATATATTGCCATGCAACTTTCCACCATTTTGTTTATTATGACACGCTCCATCGTTGGCATGATCATGTAGTTGACATCGTATTTGTGGCAAAGCCACCTTTATAATTCTTTCATACATATCGCTCTTGATTCATTGCATATCCCGGTACACCGCCGGAGGAATTCACATAGAGTCATATTTTGTCCTAAGTATTGAGTTGTAATTCTTGAGTTGTAAATAAATAGAAGTGTGATGATTTCCATTATTATAGCATTGTCCCATGTGAGGAAAGGATGATGGCGACTATGATTCCCCCACAAGTCAGGATGAGACCCCAGACGAAATAAAAAAAGAGAACAAAAAAGAAAGAAAAAAGAGGCCAAAGAAGCCCAAATAAAAAAATGAGAGAAAAATAGAGAAGGGACAATGTTACTATCCTTTTTCCACACTTGTGCTTCAAAATAGCACCATGATCTTCATGATAGAGAGTTTCTTATTTTGTCACTTTCATATACTAGTGGGAATTTTTCATTATAGAACTTGGCTTGTATATTCCAATGATGGGCTTCCTCAAAATGCCCTAGGTCTTCGTGAGCAGGCAAGTTGGATGCACACCCACTTAGTTTCTTTTAGATGAGCATTCATACATTTATAGCTCTAGTGCATCCGTTGCATGGCAATCCCTACTCCTTGTATTGACATCAATTGATGCGCATCTCCATAGGCCGTTGATTAGCCGCGTCAATGTGAGACTCTCTCCTTGTTTTTGTTTTCTCACATAATACCTATCATCATACTCTACTCCACCCATAGTACTATGTCCATGGCTTACGCTCATGTATTGCGTGAGGGTTGAAAAGGCTGAAGCACGTTAAAAAGTATGAACCAATTGCTTGGCTAAAACCGGGGTTGTGCATGATGGGAGCATTTTGTGTGACAAAAATGAAGCATGGCCAAACTATATGATTTTGTAGGGATAAGCTTTCTTTGGCTATGTTTTTTTATAAGACATAAACTACTTGGTTAGCATGCTTGAAGTATTACTATTTTTATGTCAATATTAAACTTTTATCTTGAATCTTTTGGATCTTAACATTCATGCCACAATAAAGAGAATTTCATTGAAAATTATGTTAGGTAGCATTCCACATCAAAAGTTCTATTTTTATCATTTACCTACTAAAGGACGAGTAGGAATTCAGTTTGGGGATGCTTGATACGTCTCCAACGTATCTATAATTTTTTATTGTTCCATGCTATTATATTATCTATTTTGGATGTTTAATGGGATTTATTATACACTTTTACGTTATTTTTTGGGACTAACCTATTAGCTGGAGGCCCAGTGCAAATTGTTTTTTTGCCTATTTCAGTGTTTCACAGAAAAGGAATATCAAACGGAGTCCAAACAGAATGAAACCTTCGGGAGAATCGTTTTTGAAACAAATGCAATCCAGGAGACTTGGAGTGGACGTCAAGGAAGCAACGAGGCAGCCACAAGGTAGGAGGGCGCGCCCAGGGGGGTAGGCGTGCCCCCACCCTCGTGGGCCCCTCGTGGCTCCACCGACCTACTTCTTTCGCCTATATATATACTCATATACCCGAAAACATCCAGGAGCACCACAAAACCCTATTTCCACCACCGCAACCTTCGGTACCCGTGAGATCACATCTTGGGGCCTTTTCCGGTGCTCCTCCGGAGGGGGAATCGATCACAGAGGGCTTCTACATCAACACCATATCCCCTCCGATGATGTGTGAGTAGTTTACCACAGACCTTCGGGTCCATAGTTATTAGCTAGGTGGCTTCTTCTCTCTCTTTGATTCTCAATACAAAGTTCTACTCGGCCTTCTTGGAGATCTATTCGATGTAATACTTTTTGCGGTGTGTTTGTCGAGATCCGATGAATTGTGGGTTTATGATCAAGATTATCTATGAACAATATTTGATTATTCTCTGAATTCTTATATGTATGATTTGATATCTTTGCAAGTCTCTTCGAATTATCAGTTTGGTTTGGCCTACTAGATTGATCTTTCTTGCAATCGGAGAAGTGCTTAGCTTTGGGTTCAATCTTGTTGTGTCCTTTCCCACTGACAGCAGGGGCCACAAGGCACGTATTGTATTGTTGCCATCAATGATAAAATGTAACACCCCAAAAATTTAACCAAGTTTTAGTTATTAAAATTTTGCCAAGAGTTTAAAATTTTGCCTGCAAAGATATTTCTATTGGTTTCAAAACCTTTCTTTTGTTATTCAGGATTTATTTTTCCCAAGTGGATCCTTCCAAACATATTAAACTTCTATGCCATCTCATTAAAACAATTTCCTAATCAGTAGGTTTATTTATTAAATTATTCCACCCAGAGCTATATTCATTAAAATGACTTGTTTTAAGTTTGGAGCTCTTTTTGTACTACAACCATTTGATTAACTTAACTAAAAATTCCACCAAAATTTGGAGATGTCATGTGATGCCTCTAAATCACTTTTATGCAATAATATAGTTCATTCATTGCATATTTTGAGTGCTACGCATGTTTTTCTTCTCTGGTCCAGTAGGCATTTTTGCACTGCAACCCTTTTAAATATTTGTCTTTAGCTTCCACCAAAATTATGGGATGTCAGTAGGGGCATATGATTCCATTATATGCAAAGATCCAAGGATGTTCTTTGAAATTTTTGAGTGAATCAACCTCATCTCCATTCTGGTTCATCATGATGGTTTGTACAGCAACCCTAGTCTTACTTGCTCTTTGGCCCTAGATTCTTTTCCCTACTTGTAGTTCTCCATACTATACCCCTAAGCCCAGGATGATGCCACCATTGGCATACTTTTGGTGCATGAACTAATGCCATTAAGTTCTGCCCAGAATTGAAGTTTTTCAAAACTTGCACTAGCAAGTTTCTCCTTTTTGCAAACTAACCTCACGACCCTCTTGTGCATCCATGGAGACACTGATCTGGAAGATTTGGCTCCTCCAAGAATAGCCTAGGTGCCTTTGGCATTTTGACAAACACTTGGAGTGCATGGACTGAATTGGCATGATCTCAAGTCTACATTATGAACTTGGCCACCTGACCAAACCACCTTGTCCCTGGAGTTTCCCTCTACCTCTAACCTGGTTCTGCTGCTTGTCAACCTCACCAGTGACCTGTAGCACGCCACGGCATTGTGTCGAACACATTCCGTGCGTGCACTGGACGTGCCCAGAGCGCGCGTATTGCACGAGCGGCGCCCGAGCCGCCGCGTCACGCCCCGCACTCACCCCAGCCCGTGATCGACCGCAGCCGGCACGCCGTGTCCCCTTGCACGCAGCATGCTCCCCACTCACCGCAACGCGCCAAGCAGAGCTTCGCCGCGTCCCCGGCAAGCCGAGAACTAGCCGCCACGGCCGCCAGACAAACCCTGCTCAGGCCAGCGCCGCCCAAGCCACCCCGGCTCGCCACCTGCCCCTGTGAGCAGCGCAAGATTATCCACTCGCCCGTCGGCTAGCTATCGTCGTCGCCACGACGCCCTAAGGCTACAGGGAGGTGGCTCACCGACGAACTTATCCCCGGCCGCCGCAAACCGACCTCGTTGCGCTATATAAGGAGGCCCCCGAGCACGTTCCATTGGCTAAGCAGCCTTAGCATGCTCCACTAGCTCTCCCGTAGCAGCCAATCGACCCGGGGAGGTCTTCTTCCCCGTCTCCGGCAACTGCAGCCGCCGCCACTGCCCCGATCATTCTGGCACCACTAGAGCCTCCCCCTCTCTACTCTCTTCACCAGGAACTCCCTCTCCCCCTCGTAAATCCATCCCCCTGCTCAATTTTGATCGAGACCCACTGCGGGGGAAAAATCACTTTGCCCGACGACCACCGTCCGCCGTGAAGCTCACCGTCGGCAACTCCGTCCACCCCAGAGACCATATCAACCACCGTAGTAACCGTCTTGATCCCCTGAGCACGTGGATGGCCTCCGTTTTCCGAACGGTGCCGTCATTCACCGGCGAGCCTCGCCGGAGCTCCGCCTCTGTTTCGGCCGGAGGAGGCGACGCGCGCGTGGACTGGTCAAACCTGACCAGTGGGCCAGGCGGGCCCACTGTCGGTGACCCACGTGCGTCCACGCTGGAGTAAGTGGAGGCGTATAGTCGGAATACGTCTTCGACGTGTACGTGTTTCCGAATCGTTTTCTTTTAATTCTGTTTTATTTTATTTTATAAAAAAATAGATTTTGACCAAATGTTTGACTGGCTATATCTTTTAAAATATAACTCCAAATGAATTGATTCTTTTTCCTACCTCTCTCAAATTTAACCTAGTTTATTTTAAGATTTATTTGAAAAAAAATTCAAACAACTTTTTATGCTATTTTTATTTTGTGTGTTAATTCATTTATATTTTCAAAAATAGAATTTTCGAAGAGAGGAGAAGTATTTCAAGAGTTTGAAATGCACCCTGCCTTCCACTGACCTGAAGGCAAGCATTCTGAACCCCGGCATAATATTTTTGTGTGTTCAATGACACGTTCATAACATCACCTCACTTTGGAAAAAAACTTGTTATTTCATGTGATATGATCGTATGCATGGGTACATGTTATTGATTTCCATGCTGTTGGAAATGAACACACTGGTGATGATAATCATCCTCATGTGCCTTGCATGCATACCTGCAGGAACCCGGGAAAACCTCTGCCATGGGTAGGCATGAGTTTGTCGCCGGTCTCCGTCGGGACGGTTATGTCTGGTATGGCATGGTAAGGTAATATGAGCGGTGATCCTGTTGGTTGAAATGTTGTTGTTATACCTGACATGCAGGGAAGATTATAAACCTCCTGAGTCGACCGTAGATCGAGTCTTGTTCCAGTAACCCCCATACTTGTTCCGTACTACCACTCGTCTCTACAACAAGTAGAGTACGGTTCAGTAATTTGTCAACCCCTTTCTAGCACACACCGTACAGAGGGGCCGGGATGAGGGTACCACGGCCATGGATTAAAGCCAGTCATCCGGTCAGGGGGCATGGGTGTTTTCGGTTGTAGCCGAGGGGGTAGCTTCCCCAGTTTTGTGTGCGGTATAAATTTTGTGATCCCATGCTAATCGAGGTTGTAGCCTCCCCACTAAGAGTTGGCTTGACAGGTGTCGTGGGTGATTCCAGACACGTGTGAGTTAAGCCGGTGTGTGCAAGTCAGGTGCGTTTTCATTTAAAAGACCGTAGACGGAATTAGTCCCGATGGACTAAAGGGATCCATTACTCGTGGGTAAAGAGTACACCCTCTGCAGAGATTAAATCTATTCGAATAGCCGTGTCCATGGTTAAGGACTACAGTCTGGGTTGGGTCAAGTGTCGGTCTTAGTGTCGGTCTTCGGAGGTGAAACTGTTAACCAGAACGGGAATTACTGATTGTGACTTGTGATAATTATGATTATTATTATTGTTGACTAACCCGTGATACTATTGTTATCATCAAGTATCTCTGGGATGGTTCTACCTCCGGGATATTCACTATGTTTATTTCTTTTAAAAGCCCTTTATGTGGTGTCGCCCAGACGCCCGACTGTGGCATTTCTTTTAAAGCCCTTTATGTGGTGTCGCCCAAACGCCCGACTGTGGCATTTCTTTTAAAGCCCTTTATGTGGTGTCGCTCAGACGCCCGACTGTGGCATTTCTTTTAAAAGTCCTTTATGTGGTGTCGCCCAGATGCCCGACTGTG
>NC_041383.1:751789073-751789723 GCF_002162155.2 Triticum dicoccoides | reverse complement strand
TAGCCTCCCCACTTAGAGTTTTGCTTAACAAGTGTCGTGGGTGATTCCAGACACCGATGAGTTAAGCTGGTGTGTGCAAGTTAGGCGTGTTTTCAACTAAAAGGCCGTAGACGGAATTAGTCCCGATGGACTAAAGGAATCCGTTACTCGTGGGTAAAGAGTACACCCTCTGCAGAGATTAAACCTATTCGAATAGCCGTGTCCATGGTTAAGGATTACAGTCTAGGATGGGTCAAGTGTTGGTCTTAGTGTCGGTCTTCGGAGGAGATATTGTTAAACCAAACTTGGATATCGACTGGTTACTTGTGAGGACCATGATTATTAGTTTGTGATGGACTAACCCGTTGCATTATTTATATTATCAAATATTCCTGGGACGGTTCTACCTCCTGGATATTCCTTGTGATTATTTATTTTATAAGCCCTTTACGTGGTGTCGCTGAGACGCCCGACTGTGGCATTTCTCTTATAAGCCCTTTATGTGGTGTCGCTCAGATGCCCGACTGTGGCATTTCTTTTAAAAGCCCTTTATGTGGTGTCGCTCAGACGCCCGACTGTGGCATTTCTTTTAAAAGCCCTTTATGTGGTGTCGCCCAGACGCCCGACTGTGGCATTTCTTTTAAAGCCCTTTATGTGGTGTCGCCCAGACG
>NC_041383.1:751728616-751789063 GCF_002162155.2 Triticum dicoccoides | reverse complement strand
GCCCGACTATGGCATTTCTTTTAAAGCCCTTTATGTGGTGTCGCCCAGACGCCTGACAGTGGCATTTCTTTTAAAGCCCTTTATGTGGTGTCGCCCAGACGCCCGACTGTGGCATTTCTGTTAAAGCCCTTTATGTGGTGTCGCTCAGACGCCCGAATGTGGCATATTTGTTATATATTTCATGATTTTAATACTGCTATGTTATTGCATTTTCATAAATAACCTGCTTACATGCATCAGAGATTTATTTTTGTGACTGACATCATGAGCATTAATATTTCGGAACATCATATTATACCTGTGTTCATAATGTTTGCGAGTACATTCAAAGTACTCACTGGCTTGTCCCTGGCTATTGTCTTGGCCAGATTTCTTGCACGGAGAGGAGCGACGTGATGACAGCCCCGGAACCTAAGCAATGGTGATAGCAGCCTCGCGAAGATAATAGTTAACCTGGTCAGCTGTTCCCGTGGGAAATGGAGTCCCATAGACACTGATGATTCACAAACCGCTTCCGCCCTCAACCATTAGAAACCATTCGTTATACTCACAGACCAGAATGGTTTTGTACTACATATTTTGTATTCTGCTTGGAATTTCTGTATCAAGTTGGTGCCTCATCAGCTAACAGTTATCCTGGGGCTGATGAGCACAAGGGCCATTTTCTGGGAATTAGTACTCGGAGAATCGGTCGCCACATAAAAAGATGGGGTTTATATCGTATTTCTTGATTTTATCCCTCTACATCATGTCATCTTGCTTAATGCGTTACTCTGTTCTCATGAACTTAATACTCTAGATGCATGCTGGATAGCGGTCGATGTGTGGCGTAATAGTAGTAGATGCAGAATCCTTTCGATCTACATGATCATGCCTTGATATTCTCATAACTATGCGCTTTTCTATCAATTGCTCGACAGTAATTTGTTCACCCACCGTAGGATATGCTATCTTGAGAGAAGCCACTAGTGAAACCTATGGCCCCCCAAGTCTCTTTTCCATCATATTATATCTCTTTTATTTACATTGCATCTCGTTTACTATTTTGCAATCTTTACTTTTCAATCTATACAACAAAAATACCAAAAATATTTATCTTATTATCTCTATCAGATCTCACTTTTGCAAGTGGCCGTGAAGGGATTAACAACCCCTTTATCGCGTTGGTTGCAAGGTTCTTATTTGTTTGTGCAGGTACAAGGCGACTTGCATGTAACCTCCCACTGGATTGATACCTTGGTTCTCAAAAACTGAGGGGAATACTTATGCTACTTTGCTGCATCACCCTTTCCTCTTAAAGGGAAAACCAACACATGCTCAAGAGGTAGCACTATCCCCGAGGCAGATGTTGTTGCCGCTACCCGAGAAGCAACAATGGCCATTTGGGCTACCTTGGCCGCCCAGTCACAGATTGAGGCCGTGCTCACGAAGGTTGTTAGCACGCACCTGGTTGATACGGCCGCGGTCTCACCGGAGTGGGCCGCCGAAGTTTCCCTCATGAAGCGGGTCCACGTCCCCATCTTTCACCGGCGATGATTGAATAGTGAGATGATATTTGGGGAGTGAGCTAGTGTGCTTGATAAGCAGGTTGTGGACTGTAGCCGACACACCTTCTCGCGTAAGCCGCATGCATACTATACACCAACGGTGCTCCAGGATATTTTGTACTGCATCTCACACGGTTGGCGATAATAAACTGTGTGTGATCTACTTGATATTTTGTCTTGATTTGAATTACATAATGGGGTCATAGCTGCAAAGGATGGTGTTTGAATTGCTAGAACTTTTATCTGTAGTCAACATTTAACTATAGGTGTGTCGTCAAAAAATTGGAATTATTGAGGGTTCATTTGGACATATTTATACATTAACTTGGTTATCTAGGCATTTCAAGTGCACAATTCAAAATTAAACTACATGCACATGCTCCGGTGTACCAAAATGGGTTGTAAAATGATATATGTGTCGATGGGTTGATGCTTATGTCCCATTCAAGAAATGGGGACAAATTTCAAACACTACGGCACTGTGGCTCTCCGGCAAACGTTGAGGTGCTTGCCTTTGTAATTATAGTAAATACAAAACTCGTCTGAAATTCATGAACCTTGGCATGCTATCATGGAATGACATCCACATGCTGGGGTAAAAAAATATTGTCCCATTTGGGGCAGGTTATGGTATAAGCTTCTTGCAAACTAGAGCTTCTCTCACAACAAGCCTGATGGTTTCGGTAGGAAACGTGCCACCTTGGGGGACAAACCGATATCTGTTGCCTCTTCTTAGTTTCAGATTTTTTCTCGTGTCAATATAGAACAACAGGAGTGTTGTGCAATTTTGGTATTTTTTAGGGTTCGCTTGGATATTTTTATACATTAACTGAGTTTTCTATGCGTTCATGTGCATAATTCATATTTGAACTACATGCACATGCTCCAGTGCAAATAAAGAGGTTGAAAAATCAAATGTGTGTCCTTGGTCCCAACCTTAGGTCGCATGCAAGAAATGGGAATGAATGTCAAACATGTTTGCCACCATCGCTCGGCCACTAACATTGAGATACATGGTTTTAAAATTCTACTAAATCAAAAACTCGTCTGAAATTCATGAAAATTGACATGCTATCATGGAACAACATCAACATGCAGTGCTAAAAATATTGTCCAATTTCAGGCAGGTTGGGGTATAAGCTTCTCACAAACCAGAGCTTCTCGCAACAAGCCTCATGGTTACGGTGACCTTTCTGGACAAAACGATATCCATTTCCTCTTCTTGATTTAATTTTTTCTCTAGTGTCAACATAGAACAACAGGAGTGTTGTGTTAAATTTGGAAATTTTTCGGAGTTCATTTGGATATTTTTATGCATTAATTGAGTTTTCAATGCATTTATGTGCATAATTCAAATTTGAACTACATGTGCATGCTCTAATGCATATAAATTGGTTGAAAATTCAAATTTGTGTCCTTGGTTGCATGCTTAGGTGCCATGCAAGAAATGGGAATGAATGTCAAACACCCTGCCACCGTAACTCGGCCGCAAACATTGAGATACCTGGTTTTTAAATTCTAGTAAATCCAAAACTCATCTGGAATTCGTGAAACTTGGCAGGCTATCATGGAGCGGCCTCAACATGCCGTGGTAAATTTTTTTCCCATTTGGGGCAGGTTTGGGTATAAGCTTCTCACAAACTAGAGCTTATCACAACAAGCCTGATGGTTTCGATAGGGAACGTGCCACCTTTGGGGACAAAACGCGATATCCGTTGCCTCTTATTGCTTTCAAAAAATTTCTAGTGTCAACATACAACAACAGGAGTGTTGTGTTAAATTTTGGATTTTTTCGGGGTTTTCGTTTGGACATTTTTATACATTAACTGGGTTTTCTAGGCATTTTATGTGCATAATTCAAATTTGAACTACATGCACATGCTCCTGTGCACATAAATTGGTTGAAAAATCAAATCTGTGTCCTTGGGTGCATGCTTATGTCCCATGCAAGAAATGGGAATGAATTTCAAACACCAGGGCACTGTTGATTGTCGGCAAAATGTTGAGATACTTTGTTTTTAAATTCTAGTAAATCCAAAACTCGTCTGAAATTCATGAAACTTGGCATGCTATCATAGAATGGCACCCAACATGTTGTGGTATTTTTTGTGTCCCTTTTGAGAGAAGGAGCACTCGAATAATAGCCAACAAACGCATTTTGAAACAATAGCTGCCACTCTAAGATCGCAAAAGTTTTAGATAGAACACTCGTATGTAAACCGACAGCTTCCCCATTAAGCCAAGGGAAAATGTGCTGAGCAGGATTTGTGTAGCTCTTCATCACAATCGATTTAGATAGAACACATGTATGCAAAGTGAGAGCTATGGTCTTCCGCAGTAAGCCAAGGGATTTGTGCATCTCTTCAATGCAAACGGTTCAAATTGAATAAGTCATGCAAAGCGAGACTTCGGCGCTAAGCCAAGATTAAATTTGGCAAGAAGGATTTGTACCTCCCTTCAACGCAAATGGTTTTGTCGGATGACCTGTGTGCAACCACGTACAGACTACTTGGTAAGGTTTGCATCTGTCATATTGGGTATATTGCCATTTGTCAAACTGGAAAGATTGATATTTGTTGATTTAGTAACATTGCCATTTGTCAATCCTTGTAACACTGCGATTTGTTAAAGTATGCAGCTAAGAATCACTAGCACACTATCTAATTTTTGCAACTAAAATTCAGTAATTAAGCATAGATTTCATTCATAGATTAAGCAGTCGTTCTTAATTTATACAAACAATTCAACTTGACAGCTGAACCGACCAAACTTTTCCCCAATTGTAGCCAACCACGTACTGAAATAACAAGTTCAACTATATATACTAGCTAATTTTAAGTACGTTGTATAGGTCCACCACATCTATAGTCAGATGAACTGGACAAAATAGTCCCTAAATACTACTACTATGGAGGGGCTTTGTACTACTTCCGCTAGCCTCTCCTCTATCGAGCATGCTCAGTAAGAGGAAGAGGAGCCTACCGACGAGCTGGACAACTGCAATACGGTTGCTGCCGCTGCTGCACCTTCAGCGACACTCACCTCGAATGCCCTCTACCGCTCCAGACGACCCCTCTCCAAGTGGCCAGACTAATCGCAGATCTCCTGATTCCTCGCCTCTGCAACGGCGTGTGCTCTGGCCACGACTGCGGTAAGGCTCTTTGTGTGCTCGATGAGGCACTCCTCCTCCCGCAGGAACTCAATGTAGTGCGCAAGGTCGCTGACGCACGTGTGGGCCTCCACCTCCGATTCCCTCCTTCGGGCGGAGGTGGCGGAGCGGGTGATGATCCCGACGGTCGACGGTGGGCTAGCGGCCACGGCAGCCGACGATGGGGTGGCGGTCATGACCACCACCTTGTCGGTGTCAAAACCGGCGGATCTCGGGTAGGGGGTCCCGAGCTGTGCATCTAAGGCTAATGGTAACAGGAGGTGGGGGACACGATGTTTACCCAGGTTCGGGCCCTCTCTATGGAGGTAATACCCTACTTCCGGCTTGATTAATCTTGATGATATGAGTATTACAAGAGTTGATCTACAAGGAGATCGTAGAAGCTAAACCCTAGAAGCTAGCCTATGATTCTGATTGTTGTTGTCCTACAGACTAAACCCTCCGGTTTATATAGACACCGGAGGGGGCTAGGGTTACAAAGATTCGGTTACAGAGAAGGAAATCTACATATTCGAATTGCCAAGCCTGTCTTCCACGCAAAGGAGAGTCCCACCCGGACATGGGACGAAGTCTTCAATCTTGTATCTTCATAGCCCGACAGTCCGGCACAAGTACATAGTCCGGCTGTCCGAGGACCCCCTAATCCAGGACTCCCTCAGCAGCCCTTGAACCAGGCTTCAATGACGATGAGTCCGGGGTGTAGATTGTCTTCGGCATTGCAAGGCGGGCTCCTTCTGTGAATACTCCATAGAAGATCTAGAACACAAGGATCGTGTCCGGCTCTGCAAAACAAATTCCACATACCACCGTAGAGAGCATAATATTCCACAAATCTAATCTAGTGACAACATTTTCATAGCGTGACATCACGCCCCGGCCCGGTCAGTATTCGGACCGTTTTTCCTAGCCTGCTACTGCACATATTGCGAGGCAGTTTTATTGGCACGTCTTGTCGAAGCAGAGATCGTGTCCCCTTATCACGGGATTCTCATCAACATGGGTGTGGGAAACCCAACCGCGCCATCAACACAGCGCTTGGGGAATAAGCGAGTTTACAGGGCAAGTGGGGAGGCGCACAGTTTCTATCGCCTTTATAAAGAGATAAGAATTCCCCTTTTTCACCCACGCTTTCTTCTTCCTTTGCTCACCCATTCTCTCTTGCTCGAGCTCTAGCGCCCTGATACGTCTCCAACGTATCTACTTTTCCAAACACTTTTGCCCTTGTTTCGGACTCTAACTTGCATGATTTGAATGAAACTAACCCGGACTGACGCTATTTTCAGCAAAACTGCCATGATGTTGTTTTATGTGTAGAAAACAAAATTTCTCAGAATGTCCTGAAAATCCATGGAGGCAAGTTTTGGAAAATATAAAAATACTAGCAAAAGAATCAAGACCAGGGGGCGCACACCTTGTCCACAAGGGTGGGGGCGCGCCCGCCCCTGGGCGCGCCCCCCTATCTCGTGGGCCCCCTGCAGGCTCCGCCGACCTCAACTCCAACTCCATATATTCTGTCTCACGGAGAAAAAATCCAGAGAGGAAGTTTCATCGCGTTTTACGATACGGAGCCACCGCCAAGCCCTAATCTCTCTCGGGAGGGCTGATCTGGAGTGCGTTCGGGGCTCTGGAGAGGGGGATTCATCGTCGTCGTCATCATCAACCATCCTGCATCACCAATTTCATGATGGTCACCATCGTGCGTGAGTAATTCCATCGTAGACTTGCTGGACGGTGATGGGTTGGATGAGATTTACCATGCAATCAAGTTAGTTTTGTTAGGGTTTGATCCCTAGTATCCACTATGTTCTGATATTGATGTTGCTATGACTTTGCTATTCTTAATGCTTGTCACTAGGGCCCGAGTGCCATGATTTCAGATCTAAACCTATTATGTTTTCATGAATATATGTGTTCTTGATTCTATCGTGCAAGTCTATAGTCACCTATTATGTGTTATGATCCGACAGCCCCGAAGTGACAAAAATCGGGATACTTCTCGGTGATGACCGTAGTTTGAGGAGTTCATGTATTCACTATGTGCTAATGCTTTGTTCTATTTCTCTATTAAAAGGAGACCCCAATATCCCTTAGTTTCCACTAGGACCCCGCTGCCACGGGAGGATAGGACAAAGGATGTCATGCAAGTTCTTCTCCATAAGCACGTATGACTATATTCGGAATACATGCCTACATTACATTGATGAATTGGAGCTAGTTCTGTGTCACCCTATGTTATAGCTATTACATGAGGAATCGCATCCGACATAATTATCCATCACTGATCCAATGCCTACAAGCTTTTCACATCTTGTGTTTCTCTTATTTACTTTTCCGTTGCTATTGTTACAATTACTACAAAACCCAAAAATATTACTTTTGCTATCGTTACCTTTACTATCATACTACTTTGCTACTAAACACTTTGCTGCAGATACTAAGTTATCCAGGTGTGGTTGAATTGACAAGTCAACTGCTAACACTCAAGAATATTCTTTGGCTCCCCTTGTGTCAAATCAACAAATTTGGGTTGAATACTTTACCCTCAAAAATTGTTGCGATCCCCTACACTTGTGGGTTATCAAGACTAATTTCTGGCGCCGTTGCCGGGGAGCATAGCTCTATTCTCTGAGTAACTTGGGATTTATATCTGCCGATCACTATGAAGAACTTGAAAGACGAAAGAACCAACTACGAGGGAAGGTAAGGAACTGCCATCTAGCTCTGCACTAGACTCTCCTTCTGTTATGAGTAAGTTTGCAACACCTAAACCTGCTACTGCTATGAATTCTGATATGTCGCATGTTATTGATGATGTCACTTCTGCTATGCATGATACTTATGATGAAACTACTTCTGTGCGTGATACTACTGTGCCATTAGGTGAATTTCTTGATGAACAACTTGCTAGGGTTAGAGAGAATGAAATTACTGAAGATGCTATTATTGATGATAGTGATGATGAAAGTTCTCCCCCTGATTATGAATTACATGTTGTTCCTGAGGGTTATGTTATGAATGAGGAAGCTGCTAAAGCTGTCTTTGCTTGCAAAGATAGATATGATCTTAAGAAATTATTAGCTAAATGGAAGCAACGATCCCTTAATACTAGAATGAAACCTGACCCTGCTTTTGCTACATCACCTATCTGTGTTACTAATAAGGATTATGAATTCTCTGTTGATCCTAAGATTATTACTTTGGTTGAATCTGATCCTTTTTATGGCCTTGAATCTGAAACTGTTGTGGCACATCTTACCAAGTTGAATGATATAGCCACCCTGTTTACTAATGATGATAAATCTCGCTATTATTATATACTTAAGATATTTCCGTTCTCATTAAAGGGTGATGCTAAGACTTGGTTTAATTCTCTTGCTCCTGGTTGTGTGCGTAGTCCCCAGGATATGATTTATTACTTCTCTACTAAATATTTCCCTGCTCATAAGAAACAAGCTGCCTTGTGGGAAATATATAATTTTGTGCAAATCGAAGAGGAGAGTCTCCCACAAGCTTGGGGGAGGCTTCTCCGATTACTTAATGCTTTGCCTGATCATCCTCTTAAGAAAAATGACATACTTGATATCTTTTACAATGGACTAACAGATGCTTCCAAGGACTACTTGGATATATGTGCTGGTTGTGTTTTCAGGGAAAGAACAGTCGACGAAGTTGAATTACTATTGAGTAATATGTTGACTAATGAAAATAATTGGACTCTTCCTGAGCCAATTCCTGAGGCAATTCCTGAACCAATTGAGCCAACTCCTGATCCTATTCCTAAACCCACTCATAAGAAGAGAGGTGTTCTATTTCTCAGTCCTGAAGATATGCAAGAGGCAAAGAAATCAATGAAAGAAAAAGGTATAAAAGCTGAAGATGTTAAGAATTTACCACCCATTGAAGAAATACATGGTCTTAATATACCGCCTGTCGAAGAACCACATTGTCTTGATAACTCGACACAGGTAGTAAAGGTAAATTCTCTCTGTAGATATGATAAAGTTGAAATTTCCTCTACTAAATTTCATAGCCCATGCTTAGCTGAATTTGATGACTTTATGGCTAGACAAGAAAGTTTTAATGCTTATGTTGGTAGAGAATTAAAGAATAAGGCTTTCGAGATAGGACGCGTGAGTAATTATATGGCTAGAGTTAAAAGTGAACTTAATCTCGTTAGCAAATATGCTTCTATGGTTGCTACTCAAGCTGAGCGAGTTCTTAAAGCTCAAAATGATTTGCTTGATGAATTAAATAATAAACCTGACTTTGTCGTTAGGGTGGCTACTAGAACTGGTAGAATGACTCAGGAACCTTTGTATCCTGAAGGACACCCTAAGAGAATCGAGCAAGATTCTCAGAGAAATAATTTAGAGGCACCTAGTTCTTCCAAAAAGAAGAAAAATAAAAATGATAGGAGTTTGCATGCTTCTAGTGAACCTAATGTAGATACACCTGAGAATCCCAATGATATTTCTGTTTCTGATGCTGAAACACAATCAGGTGATGAACATGAACCTAGTGATAATGTTAATGATAATGTTCATGTTGATGCTCAACCTAGCAAAAATAATGAAGTAGAAATTGAACCTGCTGTTGATCTTCATAACCCACAATTAAAGAATCAACGTTATGATAAGAGAGATTTTGTTTCTAGGAAGCACGATAGAGAAAGAGAACCATGGGTTCAGAAACCCATGCCCTTTCCTCCTAAACCATCCAAGACAAAGGATGATGAGGATTTTGAGCGCTTTGCCGAAATGATTAGACCTATCTTATTACGTATGCGCTTGACTGATATGCTTAAAGTAAACCCTTATGCTAAATATATGAAGGATATCATTACAAACAAAAGAAATATACCGGAAGCTGAAATTTCCACCATGCTTGCTAATTACACTTTTAAGGGTTGAATACCAAAGAAACTTGGAAACGCCGGGGTACCAACCATACCATGCTCCATTAAAAGAAATTATGTTAGAACTGCTTTATGTGATCTTAGAGCCGGTGTTAGTGTTATGCCTCTCTCTTTATATTGTAGACTTGAATTGAATAAGTTGACACCTACTAAAATATCTTGGCAAATGGCTAATAAATCAACTACTATACCTGTCGGTATTTGTGAGGATGTGCTTGTTGTGGTTGCAAATGTCACTATCTTAACGGACATTGTTATTCTTGATATTCCCGAGGACGATAGCATGTCGATTATCCTTGGTAGACCCTTTTTGAATACTGCAGGGGCTGTTATTGATTGCAACAAAGGCAATGTCACTTTTCATGTTAATGGTAATGAGCAAACGGTACACTTTCCGAGGAAACAATGTCAAGTTCATAGCATCAATTCTATTGGAAAAGTTCCAACTATCATTGTTGGAGATTTTGAATTTCCTCTTTCTACTGTCAAGAAAAAGTATGATATTCTTATTATTGGGGATGTTCATATCCCCGTTGAGGTAACCTAGTGTTATTCGAAATTTCTCCGGTTTCGTGTTATTCGGAATGAGTTTGTTAACAAGACTTGATCAACCTTGTTAGTGGATTCATTTTGATGATCATGAAATGGATGAAACTAGAAGGCACAACCTTCTGTACCCTCTTTTTAATTTCTATTATTTAGAATAAATAAGGCAAAATAGTATTATCTATCTGTTTTCTGAATTATCCGTGCAATAAAAAATATCCCCAAAATAAAAGTGCTCCAAATGCCCCCCAAATTTAGTACGATTTTTTATGGAATATTTGAGGATTTTAGGCACTGAAAACACTGCAGGAGGGGCAAGCACCAGGCCACGAGAGTGGAGGGCACGCCCACACCCCCTGGGCGCGCCCCCTGTCTCGTGGGCCCCTGGTGGCCCCCCTCCACTTATGCCAGAACCCATACACTCCATCTTCTTCCAAAAAAATCCCCATCCAGCTCAAGCATGAGTTCTAGCTCGTTTTGCTGCGATTTTCGATCTCCTTGCTCAAAGCTCCATTCACAAAACTGCTTTGGGAGATTGTTGCTTGGTATGTGACTCCATTGGTCCAATTAGTTTTTGTTCTAGTGCTTTATTCATTGCAATTTTTTGCTGCATAGGTGACCCTATTCTTGAGCTTGCATGTCAATTTTATGAGGTTCCAAGCAATTCTAATGCATGATATAGGCTCTAGGCACTTGTAGGAGTAGTTTCTATCAATCTTGTTTAGTTTTATTTACTTTTATTTTGAAGTTACTAAAATTTCGGAATTTTTTCAGAAAAAGAATTATGTCTAGGAGAATGTACCAAGGTGGTTCCTAAGTAAAGAAAGGACCCAGGATTGCTATACGAGAGAAAGACATTGACCTACGAAGGGACGCAGAAGTACGAGCTTGTGAGTGGCCATCCGACGATTTTATGGTTGAAGCAGGCTTTAAGGAGGAATTTGACGTTTATGTGCGTAATGCCGATCTCGAGGACTTCTTACAAGATAAGTGTCCTCAGTACTATCAATTGACTAATTCATTTGTGCAAAGGTTTAAATATAAATGTACACGTAATTCTCCGAGTGTCCTATTTGATTTCTATGATACATCTTATACCATGGACTTAGAGGATTTTACAACTGCTTGCAAACTTCCATAGTGGGGCAATATTAATGATCCCCACAAATCTGAATTTAGAGACTTTCTTGCTAGTATTACTATGGGAGAATCTAGGGATATTGCACAAGCTACCATAGGGAGAATTCATTTTCCAGCTATACATTATTTTGCTCTCTTCATTGGTAGATGCATCAATGGTAAAGATGAAGCATGTCATATGTGTGTCCCTGATCTTTGTGTCCTCAAGAGTGTCGTGTTAGGTTATAAAGATTATAACTTGGGGGCAATAGTTGCATGTAGGTTTCATAATAACGGTAGAGCTGGAGATTTATTTGGAGGAATTTATGCGACCCATGTGGCAAATTATCTTGGTATAGCCCCACGAGAGGGCGATATGATGTTGCCTCCTGCTTATTTAGATTATGACTCTATGGTCCAACATCATTTTATTAAGAGGAATGAAAAATTCCTCCAGTATCGACTAATCTTTGACAGACGTACCACTGTCCATGTTACTCGTCCTGCTCCTTTCCCTTTTGATTACCAGGCAAAAGGAAGATAGGTTGTTACCAGGGAGGAAGCAGCTGAACACGAGGGGAGAGCGGAAGCGGCTCGCCAACATGCCATAGCTCAGGAGGCATTTGCTGCTGCATCTCAGTACGACCCCAGTTACAACTACGGATATCAGCCAGGCTACCCTTGGCATTAGACCAACTTAGGCCAAAAGCCTAAAGCTTGGGGGAGTACACATTTCTCACCGAATTTACATTCATGTTCACAAACTATTCTAGTCGTCGGTGCTCATATTCTTTCATTGTATTATCCATGCTAGTTTAATTTTCTTTTTCTAGTTTTCTTCTTGTGTGTTTGATAAACCTTGAGAGAAACCAAAAAAAATTAGTTAGTTTAATTTCCATGCTTGTAGTAGAATTAAAATGAAAACCCAAAAAGATTTATCGTTCTTCTTCTTACTTGTTGGGAGCTTTCCCGTGTAAATAGTTTTATTTCTTTTCTTTCCTTTGGGGGTCGAGAGTAGAAGACTATATTGAAAATGATTAGTGGCTCTCATATGCATGATTGTTTATTTAACTTAGAGCCCATATTACTTTGTCTTCTCTCTTGAGTTGAATGCTTGCAGATTTCAGCTTAGTCCAATGCACGTGCACTATTATTATTATACACATCGTTCAGTCGTGCAAGTGAAAGGCAATAATGATGATATATGATGAACTGATTGAGATGGGAGAAACTGGTATGAACTCGACCTCTCTTATTTTTGTAAATATGATGAGTTCATCGTTCCTGATTCAGCTTATTATGAAGTAAACATATTTGCAATGACATTTAGAGATTATAGTTGCTTGTGCCATGCTTGATTAGCTCTGAGTTATAATGGTTTTACCTTGCGTGCCAACATGCTATTAGAATGATTATGATGTCGTATGATGGGATGGTACCCTCCTTTGAATAAATTGAGTGACTCGACTTGGCACATGTTCATGCATGTAGTTGAAACAAATCAACATAGCCTTCACGATATTTATGTTAATGGTAGATTATATCCTACTCATGTTTGTATTTGGTGTGAATTAATTTTAATGCATGTTCATGACTGTTGTCGCTCTCTCAGTTGGTCGCTTCCCAGTCTTTTGCTAGCCTTCACCTGTACTAAGCGGGAATATTGCTTGTGCATCCAAACTCCTTAAACCCCAAAGTTATTCCATATGAGTCCACCATACCTTCCTATATGCGGTATCTACCTGCCGTTCCAAGTAAATTTGTATGTGCCAAACTCCAAACCTTCAAATGAAATTCTGTTTTGTATGCTCGAGTAGCTCATGTTTCAACTTGGGCTGCCTATATCTTCCAAGCTAGGTGGGTTATTCTCAAGAGGAGTGGACTCCGCTCCTCATTCACGAGAAAGGGCCGGTAACCGGGATGCCCAGTCCCATGATCCAAAAAGATCAAAGCAAATCAATATAATTAAACAAAACTCCCCCAGGGGTGTTGTTAGTTGGAGGCACTCGTTGTTTCGAGCAAGCCATGGATTGATGCTTGTTGGTGGTGGGGGAGTATAAACTTTTACCATTCTGTTTGGGAACTGCCTATAATGCATGTAGTATGGAAGATACATCCATCTCATAGTTGTTGCGTTGACAATGAAAGTATGCCGCTCAAAATGTTATTCAATCTCTATTTTAAAATCGAGCTCTGGCACCTCTACAAATCCGTGCTTCCCTCTGCGAAGGGCCTATCTATTTACTTTTATGTTGAGTCATCACCTTCTTATTAAAAAGCACCAGCTGGAGAGCACACTATCATTTGCATTCATTATTATTGGTTTATATTGGGTATGACTTGACTGGATCTCTTTTACCATGAATTACAATGTTTAGTCAGTCCTTGATCTTTAAAGGTGATTTGCATTTATGTTTTGCAGTCTCAGAAAGGGCTAGCGAGATACCATTTTGTTATATCATGTTATGATTGTTTTGAGAAAGTGTTGTCATCCGAGTTTTATTATTATGGCTCGCTAGCTGATTATGCCATTGATATGAGTAATTGTGAGACCGAGGTGTTATTGTGATTATGGTTAGTTCATAATACTTGCTGAAACCTGAATGCTGGCTTTGCATGTTTACAACAATAAGAGCAAACAGAGTTTGTAAAAGTTTTTCTTTATCACTTTCAGTTTATCAACTGAATTGCTTGAGGACAAGCAAAGGTTTAAGCTTGGGAGAGTTGATACGTCTCCAACGTATCTACTTTTCCAAACACTTTTCCCTTGTTTTGGACTCTAACTTGCATGATTTGAATGAAACTAACCTGGATTGATGCTGTTTTCAGTAGAACTGCCATGATGTTGTTTTACGTGTAGAAAACAAAAGTTCTTGGAATGTCCTGAAAACCCACAGAGGCAAGTTTTGGAAAATATCAAAAATACTGGCGAAAGAGTCAAGACTAGGGGGCCCACACCCTGTCCATGAGGGTGGGGGGCGCGCCCACCCCCAACCCCCCCCCCCGGGCGCGCCCCTGTCTCGTGGGCCCCCTGACGCTCCGCCGACCTCAACTCCAAATCCATATATTCCGTCTCGCGGAGAAAACAATCAGAGAGGAAGTTTCATCGCGTTTTACGATACGGAGCCGCCGCCAAGCCCTAATCTCTCTCGGCAGGGCTGATCTGGAGTCCGTTCGGGGCTCCGGAGAGGGGGATTCATCGTCGTCGTCGTCATCATCAACCATCCTCCATCACCAATTTCATGATGCTCACCGCCGTGTGTGAGTAATTCCATCGTAGGCTTGCCGGACGGTGATGGGTTGGATAAGATTTACCATGTAATCAAGTTAGTTTTGTTAGGGTTTGATCCCTAGTATCCACTATGTTCTGAGATTGATGTTGCTATGACTTTGCTATGCTTAGTGCTTATCACTAGGGCCCGAGTGCCATGTTTTCAGATCTGAACCTATTATGTTTTCATGAATATATGTGTGTTGTTGATCCTATCTTGCAAGTCTATACTCACCTATTATGTGTTATGATCCGACAACCCCGAAGTGACAATAATCAGGATACTTCTCGGTGATGACCATAGTTTGAGCAGTTCATGTATTCACTATGTGCTAATGCTTTGTTCCGGTTCTCTATTAAAAGGAGGCCTTAATATCCCTTTGTTTCCTCTAGGACACCGCTGCCACGGGAGGGTAGGACAAAAGATGTCATGCAAGTTCTTATCCATAAGCACGTATGACTATTTTCAGAATACATGCCTACATTACATTGATTAATTGGACCTAGTTCCGTGTCACCCTATGTTATAGCTATTACATGAGGAATTGCATCCGACATAATTATCCATCACTGATCCAATGCCTACGAGCTTTTCACATCTTGTGTTTCGCTTATTTACTTTTTCGTTGCTATTGTTACAATTACTACAAAACCCAAAAATATTACTTTTGCTACCGTTACCGTTACTATCATACTACTTTGCTACTAAATACTTTGCTGTAGATACTAAGTTATCCAGGTGTGGTTGAATTGACAACTCAACTGCTAACACTCAAGAATATTCTTTGGCTCCCCTTGTGTCGAATCAATAAATTTGGGTTGAATACTTTACCCTCGAAAGCTGTTGCGATCCCCTACACTTGTGGGTTATCACGCCCAAGCTCTCACCTTCTCCGCAAAGTCATTCCAAGCATGTCTAGAGCGGGTGGCAAGTGGATGGCCTCCTCCATCACGGAGTAGGACATTATGAAGCTTCGGGAGGCCGGATATCTGTCCGCAAACATCATGCACCAGCTTCCGGCCGAAGGGCAGATCATCCCCACCCCAAAGCCCCAGGAGAGGGTAGTGTTCCTATGTCACTTCGTCCGCGGACTGGGATTTCCCCTCCACCCATTCGTACGCGGACTCATGTTTTACTACGGGATGGACTTTCATGATCTAGCCCCCAACTTCATCCTCAACATCTCGGCGTTCATCGTCGTGTGCTGAAGACCTTCCTCCGCATCACGCCCCACTTCGTCCTATGACTGAAGACCTTCAACGTGAAGCCAAAGGTGGTGGACGGCTAGCAAGCGGAGTGTGGGGGCGCCATGGTGGGCAAGATGCCCAATGTAACCTGGCCCGAGGGCTCTTTTGTGGAGACCGTGAAGGGGTGGCAGTCGGGGTGGTTCTACATCACCGAGCCGCGCAACACAGACTGGGCGGCGGCCCCCGAATTTCGATCTGGCGTCCCCATGCGGCTCACCTCCTGGAAAGAGAAGGGCTTAGCCTGGGGCTCCGCGGTAGAGCTGACCGAACTTTAGACCTTCGTCCGGAATATGACAAGCAAGAAAATCAAGCTCATCAATGTAGTACAGATTATGCTTCTCCGCCGGATCCTTCTGTGCCAGAGACGGGTTTGCAATCTGTGGGAGTTCGACCCGGCCGAACACCAGATGCTGTGAGAGCTCTTCGGCACAACGCACGAAGATGTATGGAAGGTGCTGTTCAAGGCCACCGAGGTACCGCCGCCCATAACCGAAGATCGCGGACTTAGTGCAAAGCGCCCAGCCAATCCGATAAGTTTTTGTGTTCCGCAAGACACGCTTTTTATCGGTGCATTCGCGGGAGTGTCCTAAGCCTCCATGCCGTTCTTGCAGGATTGGGTAGCGATAGCGGAGTGGATTGACTGTCCAGCTCCGTTACCTGAAGATCCAGAATCGGAGCTTCTAACGAAGATGTTGTTTCTGGCGCCCTATGAGGTGCCGGAGAAGAAGGCCAAGAAGAAGACCGCGGGGACCAAGAAAGGTCTCCAGCGCAAGGTTGTATCAGACACGATGTCCGAAGATGCCAAGGCGCACTCCTCCAACAAAGACGAGGAGGAGGAAGAGGAAATCCCTCCCCCCAACGGGGGGGGGGGGGAGAAGAGAAAGGCCGCCCCGCAAGGGGAGGCCGAGGCGTCCAAGAAGGGAAAGACCTTCCTTCTGGACCACTCCACCACGGCCACCTACAGCGGCGAGGAGTGGTTGCCCAAGGACAAGCCCCTGGCTAAGTCGTAAGTATCCGGATACTATAATACTTCCAGTACGTTGTGCTTTATTGCTTCTTATCATGTCGAACATGCATATGCAGTCCAACTAAATCCCACATCGACGTATCCTCTTCTGAGGGGTCCCTGGGCCCATCGGCGATGAACAGCGATTCACTCCCGACAGCCTCCTCCCCCAGGCCCACGGACGACACCGAGGTGTTGTCTCAGAGGATATCGGACCAGGGAGAGATAGTTCTGGAGCCACCCCCAAGAGAAATCCCAATCGCCGGGCACATGGGGGGAAAGACCCCCATGGACTCCGATAATGGGGGCCGCAGCAAGTTTGGCCCCCAGCCGAATACGGCTCCGGAACCCCAGGTGGTTCCGAACTCAGGCAGGCAGCCCCCACTAAGGAGGGCGAGCCGCCTGTACCGATGACCTCTGTCCATCCAGAGGCATCGGGTAACTTGCTAGAAGCGCTTCGCGGTGCTTCCATTGATGACGAACACCGTACTCTTAAGAGTGAGGTGATTGAGAAGGTCCGGTCCGCCAAATGCGGATTGCCCGAAGTCTGCGCCAGCCTCCTAACAGGCTTTGAGGTAAGTAACAAAATTATAAGAAAATATCACAGTATAGATAGTAGCCCCTGATGCTCTGTTTGGTGCTTGGAAAGAAGGGTCGAACAGAGGATCAAATAATATCCGCAGGAGTCTAACAGAAGATGTCTATGTGAATAAGCAAGCGTCGCTGCTGGCCGCTGCCGCTCATACTGCGGAGGTCTCCGGACTGAAGCGGGACCTGGAGCGGGCCGAGGGAGAGCTCGGCATCGTGAAGAGGCAGCTCGAGGAGAACAAAGTTACACAATATCCCGTCTATATATTAAAAAGGAAAAATGGTTGCTGCTAATGAAAGCGTCATAAACTTTACTAGGGGCCACGACCAAAGTGGTGGCCCTTAAGACGGCGCTTGCCGAGGCCGAAGACAAAGCGGCCAAAGAGCACACCGAGCGCGAGAAGTAAGAGACCTGGGTCAACGAGGTCTAGTAATAGCTCCATGATTTCGTCCAAAAATACGAGTCCTTGGAGCGTGACTCTAATACGCAAGAGTCCGAGCATGCTAAGGCCCTCTAGAGCATGCGAGATGCCAAAGCCGAAGCCCAAAAGGCCCTCTAGGAGATTCAGGCGGCCAAGAAGATTGCGGTGGGTAAGGCATTCATTATCCAAAGCAAGCATGTGAAGGAGACTTTCCTTTTACTTACCTGAATTTGGAGCTCTCCAGGAGCGTTCGCAGATCTACCACGCAGTATATCTGATGCCATAGAGTTCTACCGAGTCGAAGAAGGGAGCTTGACGGAGAAGTTGTTCTGGTCTCAGCATATTGGGACCGAACATCCGATGCCCTTGAGCGACCAGCTGAAGCAACTAGTCGAACTGCACAAGGCGGTTGAACTGGCCATGAAGGACCTCATAGTCCGGTTGTGGCCTGCCGAGCCTTTGCCCAACAGCTACTTCGGCCATGTAATGTGGCTTGTGAGTTCCTGCCTGCGGCTTGAAGTCATAAAGCGGTCACTTTGCATAGAAGGAGCGCGAATGTCCTTCGCCCGCGCAAAAGTGCACTAGGCGAAGATGGATGCCAAGAAGCTGATGACCGAAGGGCCGCCGAAGGGCAAGGAGCATCGCCATCCCGAAAAGTATTATGATAGTGTCCTGGAGGGCTCCCGCCTTGTGGCGGAGTAGTGTGCAAAGGATGTAATCTTTGAGTGAATGTACTCATTTTATCCTGTAATATGAAAAAAGGTCTTTTGCGCAATATAACGCTTGTTGATTTAAAATTTTACCTTTTGTGCGGCCGCTTATAAAATCCGATAGTTGGCCAGTCGTCGGCTTCTGTCCCCATGTAATTAGTACAGGGGTGTTCGGTATAAATCTAAGCACTCTTTATCCAAATAGTTGGTCCTTTAAGGAGGTGTTTAGTGCAACGAACAAGGCAATCGGACTATACAGCTTTATCACTCTCACCTAGCCATAGAAGTTCTATAATTTTAAAATTTGGCATAGCCCCTGGTATTCGGAAGGCCGACCTTGGGGTGCTACACACGCCTAAATCGGACAAAAACCGATTCCTCGCCCGAAGCGGAAAAAATCTTTAGGATTTGAGACCTCTCGAACAGCGACCAGCTCTCGCCGCATCATGATAGTCAGTTTTTGGCTTTCTCTACTGAGGTGCTCGTCCGGAATAACCGGGACACAATCGCAGTAGTTCTCCCTGTGCCACCTTAGCCGATATAGCGGAACGTAAGGCAATGAAACATGGGAGCCGGGCAATCCCAACTATTGACCCAAGACATGATTCGGAGCTGATGCATATAATGCTATATGTTCGGGGTGTTGCACTGTCGAAAGTGTTCGGACTTTTCTTGTCGTGTTATGGGGTACACTGAAGCCCCTGGCGAACTGAACGTACCAAAATGTACGGGTGCAATTTGTAATAAATAAACAGTCAAGGAAAAAGATAAAGAAATGTAATAATAAGCTGACGCTGTACATTATTTTCCATTTTTATTTGAATAATACGTCAAGGCGTGTGTATACAAGTAGTGCGATAAGCAAAATAGGACTATTTGACATGTCCTAACCAAGAGCGAGCTTTGTGCGGGTATGTAAAATAGGTATAGCGATCGTTATCAGAGACCACCTGGGGATTCCCTTGTACGTCAAAGCTCCTTGCCTCCTTGGTGTTTCCGTCCTGTGATGGGTCCGATGATCAGGCTATCAGACGAGCCTCCAGAAAATAGGGACCTCAAAGAAAGAAAAGGGGTGAAGGTATACGGATCTTGGGGCGGCTAAGCCGCATAGTGGACCACATTCTAGCTGTGCCTCCGTCTATGCCCATGGTATTTTACGTGCGTAATTATATATGTGCGGCACAAATTTCACCGCTTGACTAGGAATAGGACAGAGGCCAAATTGCTAGGCGAGCTCTGGATGTGCCGGACGATCCTATTGCAGAGTACTTAGGACTCGCTTGGCGGTGTCTGGGGGTTTTGTTAACGAATTGGAGGTATGCCTAAGAAGGCTGCTCTGTACTTCTGCTATGAGGGCTGCAGTGTGCTCCTCCATACGGAGGCAGCGCTCTGTGTTTCCATTGACTGTTATAACCCCGCGAGGTCCTGGCATCTTGAGCTTTAGGTATGCATAATGCGGTACCGCATTGAATCTGGCAAATGCGGTTCGTCCGAGCAGTGCATGATAGACACTGTGGAAGGGGACGATATCGAAGATTAACTCCTCGCTTCGGAAGTTGTCCAGAGATCCAAAGACTACTTCCAGTGTGATTGAGCCCATGCAACAGGCCTCTACACCTAGTATGACACCTTTGAAGGTGGTTTTGGTGGGTTTGATCCTCGAGGGATCGATGCCCACTTTTCGCACTATATCTTGATAGGGCAGGTTCAGGCTGCTGCCACCATCCATAAGGACTCGTGTGAGGTGGAATCCGTCAATGATGGGGTCGAGGACCAGCGTGGCCGAACCGCCATGATGGATACTGGTCGGATGGTCCCTGCGGTCGAAGGTGATCGGACAAGAAGACCATGGGTTGAACTTTGGGGCGACTGGCTCCATCGCGTAGACATCCCTTAGTGCATGCTTCCGTTCCCGCTTTGGAATATGGGTTGCATATATCATATTTACCGTTTTTACTTGGAGAGAAAATTTCTTCTGTCCTTCTGTGTTCGGCAGCCAAGGCTCCTCGTCGTCATCACTATGCGGCCCCTTTTCCTTGTTTTCGGCATTCACCTTGCCCGCCTGTTTAAACACCCAACATTCTCTGTTTTGGTGTGGTTGGCTGGTTTATCGGGGGTGACGTGGATTCGACATGAACAATCGAGTATGCGGTCCAGATTGGACCGGCCCGAATTGTTTCTTTTGAATGGCTTTTTCCACTGACCGGACTTAGAGCCACTGAGTCCGGCATTGACGGTCGAGTCTTCGGTTTTATCGCCATTTTTGTGACACTTGTGTCTGTTGCGTCAGGGCTTGCTATTGCTATCTCTGGCATTTGAGGTACCAGGATTTCTTGATGTGCTGTTGCTACAAGCCAGCCAGCTATCCTCGCCCGCACAAAAGCGGGTCATGAGTGTCGTGAGGGCTACCATGGACTTCGGCTTCTCTTGGCAGAGGTGTCGGGCAAGCCACTCGTCATGTATGTTATGCTTAAAGGCTGCTAGGGCTTCAGCATCCGGACAGTCGACAATTTGGTTCTTTTTAGTTAGGAACCGAGTCTAGAATTTCCTGGCCGACTCTCCGGGCTATTGGGTTATGTGACTTAGATCATCAGCATCCGATGTTCGCACATAAGTGCCCTGGAAGTTATCCAGGAATGCGTCTTCCAGGTTTTCCTAGCTTCCAATGGAGTTTGCCGACAAACTATTCAGCCAATGCCGAGCCGGTCCCTTGAGTTTTAGTGGGAGGTACTTGATGGCATGTAGATCATCCCCGCGGGCCATGTGAATGTGGAGAAGGAAATCTTCTATCCATACCGCAGGGTCTGTAGTCCCATCGTAGGGCTCGATATTCACGGGCTTAAACCCTTATGGGCATTCATGCTCCATTACTTCGTCAGTGAAGCATAGGGAGTGTGCAGTGCCTCTATGACGGGCTACATCACGACGTAACTCAAATGAGTCTGGTTTGTTGAATTTGGCTCAGCCGGGTTTGTATTTAGTATATCCAGCGTGGCGGTCGTCGTCACGCGTTGTGGCGCGACCCTGTGATCCGTAGATCGATCTTAATTGTTCTACTTTGTTTTCCAATTCGTCCCGCAGGTCATGCGTGTAGCCCCGGGCCTTCGTGTTTTTATTTGTTTGGCGACGAGGTGCGGGCTGGCGTTCGGGCTGATATGTCGCTTTGTCTCGGCCACGAGGTGTCCGGTCAGCCTCATCCTGCGCTCGTAATGTAGGCTCTAGTGCCTCCTCCTCGAATTGAGGTAACAACCTGTGCTTTGGGTAACTTTTGGTTGGGCGCTCGAGTTCATATTCCTCGGCTTCCAGGACCTCAGTCCATCTATCATTTAGCAGATCTTGATCAGCTTGAAGCTGCTGCTGCTTTTTCTTCACGCTTTTTGCAATGGCTATAAGCCGGCACTTGAAGCGCTCCTGCTCGACGGGATCCTTAGGCACGATAAATTCTTCGTCGCCGAGGCTCACCTCGTCTTCGGAGAGAGGCATGTAATTGTCATCCTCCATGTCTCCATCCATTGCCTGTTCATCAGGGCTAGCTTGCCCATCCTCCCGTCTGGCTTGCTCCAAGTTTGGCTGGGCGGAATTGTTTTTGTCTTCGGCATCATCCGGAGTGCTATTGTCTCTTGTGCCAGTATCACTATTCTTGCTATGGCGGGGCTTAGAGCGGTGCCGCTGAAGCCGGCTCTTAGATTGCTTCTCAAGGGGATTATCCTCCGTTACCTCATCGCCATTGCTTTCTTCAGGTGTTTCCACCATATATATATCTTATGATGAGGTAGCTATCTAGTGCCCTGTGGGCGGTGCTTCATGTTCTTCTCTGGCATCGTCATCCATACCGTCGATGTCGTCGGAGTCGAAATCAAGCATGTCGGTTAAGTCATCGACAGTGGCTATTAAGTGGGGGGTGGGTGGGTAACGGATTTCTTCATCGTCCGATTCCCATTCAAGCCGGACATAGTTCGGCCAAGAGTCTCCTAATAGGGAGAGAGATTTTAACGAGTTTAGAACGTCACCCAAGGGTGAGTGCTGAAAGATGTCCGCGGAGGTAAACTCCATGATCAGTGCCCAGTTAGATTCAATGGGCACGGATGCATGCGGTTCGAAGCCTATAGCCAGAGAAGAGTCCGATGGTCCGATGAAGCAGACCTCATTGGAGGCTAAGTCTGTGTTCGGCTTTATCGCTGCTGAGTGTGCGGCCTCCGTGGTGGGATCCATCCCACCTGTCCTCGGAGGGCACGATCTGCTCCGAATTTAGAGTGGGGCAGCAGCAGCAGGTGTGATCTCCTGAACACAGTCCGATGGCAGATCTAAGTCATGCTCATCGTGACTGTATGGCGCACCTGTCATGGGCTCGAATCCATTGAGGATCAAGTCTACGCGGATGTCGGCAGTGTAGTTCAGGCTTCCAAACCTGACCTGATGGCCAGGGGCATAGCTATCGATCTGCTCCAGATGGCCAAGCGAGTTGGCCCGCAGTGCGAAGCCACCGAATACGAAGATCTGCTCGGGGAGGAAAACCTCACCCTGGATCGTATCGTTGTGGATGATTGAAGGATCCATCAAGCCTTATCGTGATGACACAGTGTAACTCTCAATGAAAGCACCAATGTCGGTGTCCAAACCGGCGGATCTCGGGTAGTGAAAGTGCTAGTTATCGATTAGAGGGGGGGTGAATAGGCGATTTTTATGAAAGTCTTCAAAACGTGAAAGTTTCGAAGACAAACAATAGAAACGACCTAATTGATATGCAGCGGAAGATAAACTACAACAAGCAAGCCATAGTCAAGTATGCGATAATGTGAAAGTACAAAGACTAATAGCAGCTAGGTAGTAAGGATCAGGATGGAAGATAGTATGAAGCCAGCAAACAATAGTAATCAAGCAATGAAGTCAAATAGGTATGACAATTAAGCAATGACTTCACGAAGACAAACACTAGGTAAAAAGGGAAGAGGATAGAACCAGTCACTTGTTGAAGACACATGATTTGTTGGACCAGTTCCAGTTGCTGTGACAACTGTACGTCTGGTTAGGGAGGCTGAGATTCAACTCAGAAGACCATGTCTTCACCTTATTCCCCTTGAGCTAAGGACACCTAGTCATCTCCCAATCACTCAGGTAAGTCTTCAAGGTAGACTTCCGAACCTTCACATACTTCGTTCACCAGCGATCCACAATGACTCTTGGATGCTCAGAACGCGACGCCTAACCGGCTGGAGGATTCACAGTCCTCAAGTGTAATAAGTCTTCAGGTCACACAGACAGAAATACTTCAGTGATGCCTAACACTCTTTGGCTCTGGGTGTTTGGGCTTGTCCTCGCAAGGATTTCTCTCTCTCAAAGGCTTCGAGGTGGGTTGCTCTCAAACGACAAAAGCCGTAAACTAACTTTGAGCAGCCACCAATTTATGGTGTAGGGGGTGGGCTATTTATAGCCACAAGGCAACCCGACCTGATATGTCCGAAGTGACCCTGGGTCACTAAGGAACTGACACGTGTTCCAACGATCAGATTTCAAACACACATGGCAACTTTACTTGGGCTACAAGAAAAGCTGACTCATCCAGCTCTGGATAAGATTTGCTCTCA
The DNA here is from genome assembly GCF_002162155.2 of Triticum dicoccoides. Classification (NCBI taxonomy): domain Eukaryota; kingdom Viridiplantae; phylum Streptophyta; class Magnoliopsida; order Poales; family Poaceae; genus Triticum; species Triticum dicoccoides. The sequence continues at coordinate 751,764,937 of NC_041383.1, read as the reverse complement.
TTGTCTTCACTCGAAGACATAGGATTTTGGTTGAGCATCACTTCAGTCATTCTGACTTAGTTCACTTGGACCCCACTTAACAGTACGGTGGTTCCTATGACTCAACAAAGAAGAAAAGGAAACAATGAAACGACACAGTCTTCGCGCTCCATAGTCTTCACTCAATGTCTTCTCATGTCTTAGTCTTCAATGTGAATATCTTCACATACCACCATTGTCTTCAATGTCTTCATACATTTTTAGGGGTCATCTCCGGTAGGTAAACCGAATCAATGAGGGACACTACCTGTGTTATCCTGCAGTTCTCACAAACGCATTAGTCCCTCAACCAACTTTGTCGTCAATACTCCAAAACCAACAAGGGTGGCACTAGATGCACTTACAATCTCCCCCTTTTTGGTGATTGATAACAAACTAGTTGAAGTTTTCAACGGGAATAAAGTATGTGAAATTGTAAAGGATAGGGTATTGTCTTCATAAGTGGCAGAGGCTCCCCCTGAAGATGTGCATATAGGTAATTTGCTTTTGGAATGCAAATGCACATGGCAGGTTGTACTTGTGGAGATCCTCTTCAACTTATGAAGATAATTCATCATGCATGAAATGTTCTAACAATAGGAATGACATGCATAATGAAAAATGGACGTCTGCAGAATGATCTAAGTGCGGAAGTTATCATCGCACATGCGGAATTTATCATCGCATCACAGAAAAGAAAATAAGTAGCAGATGACCATCGAGTTTAAGTGTTACAACTCAAAGAACCAAATGTATCAAAAAGCGAGAGTTGTAAACACGAGGCAAAAAATGAAGCAACCACCCATATGAACCTGTTTGAAGACTATCAACGCATACGCTTCTCCCCCTTTTGTCAGGAATGACCAAAAAGGTTTGAAGACATAGAGTATCTACTCGTTCTCAGGAGTAGGAGAAGCATCAGGGTTGTCGTTGTTGTTTGGCGGTGCAGATGTACTTGGTGCAGTGTCGATGCATGCAGAAGTAGGAGGCGGTGAAGTAGCATCATCTTCATCATCGATCACTCTGGCATTCACAGTTGCCGCGGAGGAAGAATAGTCGGAGTCTTCAAGAGATGCGGTTTGACGTAGGACAACACTCTGTGGAGGAGTGGAGTCAAACTTGAATCTTTCAGTGAAGCCATCGTCTTGAAGATCTGCTACAGCACTTAGCAGCATCAAACTCTTCCATGATCGCCTACAGGTCTCATGAGTGACAAAGGCATTTTTGGTGGCAAGATTTCGAATGTGATTGACGTCCACCAAGAGGCTTTGCATTTGTCGCTTGAGCCAAAAGTGATGTGAGGGAGTCCTGGACTAGGGGGTGTCCGGATAGCCGAACTATCATCATCGGCCGGACTCCAAGACTATGAAGATACAAGATTGAAGACTTCGTCCCGTGTCTGGATGGGACTTTCCTTGGCGTGGAAGGCAAGCTTGGCGATACGGATATGTAGATCTCCTACCATTGTAACCGACTTTGTGTAACCCTAGCCCTCTCCCGTGTCTATATAAACCGGATGGTTTTAGTCCGTAGGACACAACAACAATAACAACAATCTTACCATAGGCTAGCTTCTAGGGTTTAGCCTCCTTGATCTCGTGGTAGATCTACTCTTGTAATACCCACATCATCAATATCAATCAAGCAGGACGTAAGGTTTTACCTCCATCAAGAGGGCCCGAACCTGGGTAAAACATCGTGTCCCTTGTCTCCTGTTACCATCTACCTAGACGCACAGTTCGGGACCCCCTACCAGAGATCCGCCGGTTTTGACACCGACATTGGTGCTTTCATTGAGAGTTCCTCTGTGTCGTCACCTATAGGCTCGATGGCTCCTTCGATCATCAACAACAACGTGGTCCATGGTGAGACTTTCCTCCCCAGACATATCTTCGTATTCGGCGCCTTTGCACTACGGGCCAATTCATTCGGCCATCTAGAGCAGATCGAAAGCTACGCCCCTGGCCGCCAGGTCAGATTTGGAAGTCTTAACTTCACGGCTGACATCCGCGGAGATTTGATCTTCAATGGATTCGAGCCATAGCCGAGCGCGCCACACTGTCACGATGGGCATGATTTACCTCTGCTGCCGGACAGTGCCCTGGAGGCCGCACACGAGCCCGCTCCGACCTTCAATTTGGAGCCGGCTGTGCAGATCGAGGACGGGTGGTTAGACACCGCCTCGAGGGCTGCAACCTCCACGGCGATAGAGCCGAATACTGACTTTGTCCCTTCTGAAGCTCGTGACTCTAAGGTGCCGGACTCCTTGCCGGACTCCGAACCTTTCGCCCCCCCTCCAATCGAATCTGATTGGGCACCGATTATGGAGTTCACTGCTACGAACATCTTTCAGCACTCACCTTTCGGCGACATCCTAAGTTTGCTAAAGTATCTCTCGTTATCAGGAGAGCCCTGGCCGGACTCCGGTCAGGACGGTTGGGATGCGGACGACGAAGAAATTCAAGACCCACCCACCACCCACTTAGTAGCCGCTGTCGACAATCTAACCGACATGCTAGAGTTCGACTCTGAAGACATCGATGGTATGGACGACGATGCCAGAGACGACCAAGAACCAGCGCCTACCGGGCACTGGAAATCCACCTCGTCATACGACATATACATGGTGGATATCCCAAAGGATGGGAATGGCGAAGGAACAGCGGAGGAGGACCCCTCCAAGAAACAGCCCAAGCGCCGGCGTCAGCGACGCCGCTCTAAATCCCGCCATAGCAAGAATGGCGATTCCGGCACCGGAGACAATAATACCCCGGACAGTGCCGAAGACAACCCCCTCCAGCAAGATTCAGCGCAGGAGGATGGAGATGCCAGCCCTCACGAGAGGGCGGCAGACGAAGAGGTAGAGGACGATAATTACATGCCTCCCTTCGGAGACGAGGCAAGCCTCGACGACGACGAATTATTCGTGCCTGAGGATCCCGTCGAACAAGAGCGTTTTAAACGCAGGCTTATGGCCACGGCAAACAGCCTCAAGAAAAAGCAGCAACAGCACAGAGCTGATCAGGATCTGCTAGCTGACAGATGGACTGAGGTCCTTGCGGCGGAAGAGCATGAGCTCGAATGCCCCTCCAAAAGCTACCCCAAACGCAAGTTGCTCCCCCGATTAGAGGAGGAGGCATATAACCTGCATCACCAGAGCACAATACGGCTGACCGGCCACCTCGTGGCCGCGACAGAGAGGCCTCTAGGCCCTCAACCAGAACCGTACCCCGGCATCGCTCGAAAAGCGCAAGGCCACAGGGGAACGCTCCAGACTTGCGAGATATATTGGAGGATAAGGCAAGACAATCAAGATCGATCTACGGATCGCGTGGGCGCCCCATGATACGTGACGACAACCGTCGCGCCGGACACAGTAAGTCCGGCCGGGCCGAGCACAATAGACAAAGCTCGTTGGAGCTTCGTCGCGATATAGCCCAATACAGAGGCGCCGCACACCCACTATGCTTCACAGATGAAGTAATGGATCATCAAATCCCCGAAGGGTTTAAACCCGTGAATATTGAATCCTATGATGGCACAACAGACCCCGCAGTTTGGATCGAAGACTATTTCCTTCATATCCACATGGCCCGCGGTGACAATCTTCACGCCATCAAATACCTCCCACTCAAGCTCAAAGGACCAGCTAGGCATTGGCTTAACAGCTTGCCAGCAGAACCAATTGGATGTTGGGAGGACCTGGAAGCCGCATTCCTTGATAACTTCTAGGGCACGTATGTGCGACCACAAGATGCTGATGACCTAAGCCACATAATTCAGCAGCCAAACGAATCGGCCAGACAATTCTGGACGCGGTTCTTAACCAAGAAAAATCAAATCGTCGACTGTCCGGATGCAGAGGCCCTCGCGGCCTTCAAACATAACATCCATGACAAGTGGCTTGCCCGGCACCTAGGACAGGAAAACCCGAAATCCATGGCAGCCCTCACATCACTCATGACCCGCTTCTGCGCGGGAGAGGACAGCTGCCTAGCCCGCAGCAACAACCTCAGCAAAAATTCTGGCAGTCCGGATACCAAGGACCGCAATGGCAGGTCGCGTCGCAACAAGAACAAACGCCGCATTAACAACGACAATAATGAGGATACGGCAGTCAACACCGGATTCAGAGGCTCCAAACCCGGTCAGCGGAAGAAGCCATTCAAAAGAACTACTACGGGTCCGTCCAATTTGGACTGAATACTCGATCGCTCGTGCCAGATACACGGCACCCCCGAAAAGCCAGCCAACCACACCAACAGGGACTGTTGGGTATTCAAGTAGGCAGGCAAGCTAATTGCCGAAAACAATGGCAAGGGGCTGCATAGCGATGACGAAGAAGAGACCCGACCGTCGAACAATAGAGGACAAAAGGGTTTTCCCCCACAAGTGCGGACGGTGAATATGATATATGAAACCCACATACCCAAGAGGGAGCGGAAGCGTGCACTTAGGGAGGTATACGCGATGGAGCCAGTCGTCCCGAATTTCAACCCATGGTCCTCCTGCCCGATCACTTTTGATCGAAGGGACCACCCCACCAGCATCCGCCATGGCGGATTCGCCGCATTGGTTTTAGACCCAATCGTCGATGGATTTCACCTCACCAGAGTCCTGATGGACGGCGACAGCAGCCTGAACCTGCTTTATCAGGACATAGTGCACAAGATGGGCATAGATCCCTCAAGGATTAAACCCACAAAGACGACCTTCAAAGGCGTCATACCAGGTGTAGAGGCCAATTGTACGGGCTCAGTCACACTGGAAGTGGTCTTCGGATCCCCGGATAACTTCCGAAGCGAGGAGTTAATCTTCGACATAGTTCCGTTCCGCAGCGGCTATCATGCTTTGCTTGGACGAACCGCGTTTGCAAAGTTCAACACGGTGCCGCACTACGCATACCTCAAGATCAAGATGCCAGGCCCTCGATGAGTCATCACGGTCAATGGAAACACCAAACGCTCCCTCCGAACGGAGGAACATACAGTGGCTCTCGCGGCAGAAGTACAATGCATCCTCTTAAGGCAATTCTCGAGTCCGGCCATTAAGCGACTAGACACGGCTAAACGCGCCTGGAGTAACCTACAACAAGACCACCTGGCACGTTCCGAGCACGCGTAGCAATGCGGCCCCAACCCCAGCCCTCGCAAGATCGCAAGACTGGTCCTTCGCGTACATCATTAAGCTCTGGAGATAGCATGGGCATAGGGGAAGGGGCACGACCACGACATGCCCAGAATGCGGCTCAACCACATCAGGGGCTCCCAAGTGTGTCATTCTTTTTTTTTCCTTTTTTCTTACCCACAGGACTTCGTTCACTAGAGGCCCTGTCCGGCGGTAGACCGGCCGAACTCACGATGCAACAGCCAGGGAAGGAGAAAGGCTACGACGAATATCCATGTGGTCTCCATTATGAGGACTGAATCTATTTTATACACCATTCCGAAGCCTACCCCTGGAGGGGGACACGTTTAATAGTCCCATCCCTTGCTTATCGCACTATTTATATCATCCTGCATTCATGGCAGTATTTCTTGAATAAACAATGCAGCACCTTTTTGCTTTTAATTGCATTTCTTTCTTATACATATGTTCATTTATGACATGCCGCATCCGTACACTTTGGTACGGCTAAATACACCAGGGGCTTAAGTTCCCCACATTATGGTGTGATAAGTCCGAACACTTTCACAAGTGCGGCACCCCAAACTTATAGCATTATATGCATCGGCTCCGAATCATGTCTTCGGTCAATAGTTGGGTTTGCCTGGCTCCCATGTTTTGGTACCTTACGTTCCGTTCTATCGGCTAAGGTAGCACTGGGAGAACCACTGCGAGTGCGCCCCGGTTGAGCTGGGCGAGCGCCTCAGTGGAGAAAGCTAAAACTGACCGACATGATGAGGCGAGATCCGGTCGCTGTTCGAGAGGTTTTTTCGAGTCCCTAAAGACTTATGCCGCTTAGAGCGAGGAACCGGCTTTGTCCGGCCTAGGCGTGCATAGCGCCCCGAACTCGGCCTTCCGATCACTAGGGGCTTCGCCGAAATTTAAAATTATAGAATTCTATGGCTAAGTGAGAGTGTTCAAGCATTATAAGTACGGTTGCCTAGTTCGTTGCATTGAGCGCCTCCCTAGATGGACCCAAATCTGGGAACAAGAGTGCTCAAATTTATCCCGAACACCCCAGCACTCGCGGCATGGGGGCTGAAGCCGACGACTTGCCATCTCTCAGATTTGATAACAGCCGCACAGAAGGTAATATTTTAAATCAACAAGCGTTTCTTAGCGTATATGAACAAAGTTTTCAGCGCACAGGATAACAAAATGCGAGTCTACTCAAATATTACATTATTGGAGCACTCACCCGCAATAGTGCGGGCACCCTTCAGGAGACTCTTGTAATACATCTCAGGCGTGCGATACTCCTTGCCCGGCGGTGGCGCGTCCGTCACAAACTTCTCAACATCCATCAGCCCCAGTGCACCTTAGCACGGGCAAGGGCCCGACGGGCACCTTCAATACAGGCGGATCGCTTGATGACCTCAACCCATGGACAAGCATCCACCAGCCGCCGCACCAGGCCGAAGTAGCTCCCAGGCATGGCCTCATCAGGCCAAAGCCGAACTATGAGGCCCATCATGGCCTGTTCGGCCACCTTGTGGAGCTCGACCAGCTGCTTCAGCTGGTCGCTAAGGGGCACCGGATGTCCGGCCTCAGCATACTGAGACCAGAAGACCTTCTCCGTCGAGCTCCCCTCCTCGGCCCTGTAGAAAGCGGCAGCATCGGACACGCTGTGGGGCAGATCTGTGAACGCTCCTGGAGAGCTCCGAATTCGGGTAAGTAACAGGTAATTCACATTCACATGCTTGCTTTGCATGAAAAATGCCTTACCCGCCGCTATTTTCTTCAATGCCTCGATCTCCTGAAGGGCCTTGTGGGCTTCGGCCTTAGCGGCTTTGGCATTCTCAAGAGCCGATGCAAGCTCGGACTCTCGAGTCTTAGAGTCGCGCTCCAAACCCTCATGCTTTTCTATGAGAGCCTGGAGCTCTTGCTGTACCTCCGCCACCCGCGCCTCATGCTTCTCTCGCCCAACACGCTCCACGGCCGCATTACGTTCGGCCGCGGACACCACCTCCTTCAAGGTCGCCACCTCGTTCGTGGCCCCTGAAGTACACACGTTATCCTTGTCATTTGTATTGCAACCAAATCCTTTTCTGTAAGGTACAACTTTAATAAGGTGTTACTCACCTTCCTTGTCCTCGAGCTACTTCTTGGCACGGCTAAGCTCGTTCTCGGACCGCTCGAGGCTTTGCTTCAAAGCATTGACCTCTGCAGTCAGTGCGGCAGAGGTCAGCAGCGCAGCCTGCAATCCCATATTGACATATTTATTAAGACTCCTGCGTATATCTTTTTAGATCCTCAGTCCGGCTTTTCTTTCCGAACACCGAACCGAGCATCAGGGGCTACTGTCTATGCGTTACTATTTTACATATATTAATATTCTTACCTCAAAGGCTGCTGCAGGCTTCGGTCAGCCCGCTTTTGCCGAGCTGGACCTTCTGAATCACCACACTCATGACAGTGCGGTGCTCCTCCTTGATGGAAGCGCCGTTGAGCGCCTCCAGCAAGTTATCCGGCACCTCCGGTTGGACAGAGGCCGTCGGCGCCACGGTCTTGCCCTTCTTACGAAGGGGCCGCCCGCCGGACTCCGGAACCACTGCAGGTTCCGGTGCGGAGTCCGGCACGAAGACCGGGAGGTCGCCCTGTGGCACCTCCGGGTCCTCCTCCTCCGAGTGGGTCCCTCTCTGGGATCCCACCTCGGCGTTGTCAGCGTCACGGGGAGAGGAGGGGGTAGGAAGTGATGTACTGTTCACATCCGACGAGCCCAAGGACCCGCTCGACGAAGCAGGAAGATCGTCCTTGGGCGGACTATAGGGTTGTATGCGGCGTTAGAAAGACACCAAGTGGCAAAGAGAAAAATCATGAAGTCATTTGGGAGTCCGGATACTTACGATCTCGCCAGAGGCTTGGCCCTTGGAGGCCAATCCTCGTCGTCGTCACCGGCGTTGGCGGAACAGTCCGGGGGAAGAGTCCTTCCCTTCTTGGACCCTTCGGCCTCCCTCGCTGGGGAGGCCTTCCTTTTCTTCCCTCCCCCTACTGGGGAAGAGGCCTTCTTCTTCTCCTCCTCGTCCTCGGGGGAGGAGTCCGCCTCGGAGTCATCGCACACCTGAAAACGGGAACCTTTCGAGTGCCCGTGGCGTCCTTCTTGGCCTTCTTCTCTGGCACCACATGGGGTGCCGGAACCAGCAGCCCCGTTAAACGGGCGTCCATTGGGTCTTCTGGCAAAGGTGCCGGACAGGTAGTCTACTCGGCCTTCTTCAGCCAGTCCTGTCAAAGGAGAGGGAGTTTAGATCCCGCATAGAGTCAAACTATAAAAAACAAGTGTCCCGTAAAGGGTAGAATCGCTTACCTCGCTAGCCTGGCGCTGCGAGCGGAATCCGCGGTCTTCGGTAGCAGATGCGGGAGCCTCGGCACCCTTGAACAGCACCTTCCAGGCATCTTCGTACCTTGTGTCGAAGAGCCCGCTCAAGGTTTGGTGCTGGGCCGGATCGAACTTCCACAACTTGAAGGCCCGTTGTTGGCACGGGAGAATCTGGCGAATGAGCATGACCTGGACTACGTTGACGAGCTTGAGCTTCTTGTTCACCAGCTTTTGGATGCAGGCTTGGAGTCCGGTCAGCTCCTCCGAATCGCCCCAAGTCAGGCTGATCTCTTTCCTAGAGGTGAGCCGTGTGGGGATGCCAGATCTGAATTCGGGGGCCGCTCCCATTTAGGGTCACGCGGCTCGGTGATGTAGAACCACCCCGATTGCCACCCCTTGATGGTTTCCACGAAGGCGCCCTCGAGCCAAGTAACGTTGGGTATCTTACACACCATGGAGCCTCCGCATTCCGCTTGGCGGCCCTTTACAACCTTCGGCTTGACATTAAAGGTCTTGAGCCACAAGCCGAAGTGGGGCTGGATGCAGAGGAAGGCCTCGCACACGACGATAAACGCCGAGATGTTGAGGATGAAATTCGGGGCCAGATCATGGAAATCCAGGCCTTAGTAGAACATGAGCCCCCGGACAAAGGGGTGGAGTGGGAAGCCCAGTCCGCGGAGGAAATGGGGAAGGAATACCACCCTCTCATGGGGCCTGGGGGTGGGGATGGGCTGCCCCTCGTCAGGAAGCCGGTGCGCGATGTCGCTGGACAGATATCCGGTGCTGCGCAGCTTCTTGATGTGCCCCTCCGTAACGAAGGAGGCCATCCACTTGCCTCCCACTCCGGACATAGTTGGAGGAGGTTGAGGTGAGATGTGCGAACTTGGGCGCTGGAGCTCGAGTGCGCGGAGATGGATAAGCAAAGGAGGAAGAAGGCGTAGGTAAAAAGGCGGATCCTTATCCCCTTATATATGGGCGGATGAAACTATGCGTCCCCACCGGCCTGATAAAACTCACTTTTTTCCCAAGCGCCGCAATCAATGGCGCGGTTGGGTTACCCATGTCCGTATTGATGAGAATCCCGGAATAAGGGGAACATGATCTGTGCTTTGACAAGACGTGCCAAGGAAACCGCTTCGCTAAACGCGCTGAGGTGGTATGATAAAAATGATTCAAGTAAAGGCTTGGTTGTGGTGTGATGTCACGCCACGAAATACGTCAGCAGATTGACCTTGTGTTAATATTATACTCTCTACGGTGGAATGTGGAATTTATTTTGCAGAGCCGGACACTATCCTAGTGTTCACAATCTTCTACAAATTATTCGGAGGAGGAACCCGCCTTGCAATGCCGAAGACAATATGCGCGGCGGACTCATCGTCATTGAAGCCTGGTTCAGGGGCTACTGAGGGAGTCCTGGACTAGGGGGTGTCCGGATAGCCGAACTATCATCATCGTCCGGACTCCAAGACTATGAAGATACAAGATTGAAGACTTCGTCTCGTGTCCGGATGGGACTTTCCTTGGCGTGGAAGGCAAGCTTGGCGATACGGATATGTAGATCTCCTACCATTGTAACCGACTCTGTCTAACCCTAGCCCTCTCCGGTGTCTATATAAACCGGATGGTTTTAGTCCGTAGGACACAACAACAATAACAACAATCATACCATAGGCTAGCTTCTAGGGTTTAGCCTCCTTGATCTCGTGGTAGATCTACTCTTGTAATACCCACATCATCAATATCAATCAAGAAGGACGTAGGGTTTTACCTCCATCAAGAGGGCCCGAACCTGGGTAAAACATCGTGTCCCTTGTCTCCTGTTACCATCCGCCTAGACGCACAGTTCGGGACCCCCTACCCGAGATCCGCCAGTTTTGACACCGACATGATGCTTATCTTGTTTCTGATGCAGCGCCACAAGTAGTTCTCGGTCATTTAGAACGCGAGAGCGCTTCTTTGGTCTTTGGGCAATTTTGCTCTCTGTAGCTTCAGTCTGCGCATGATGAGGCAGTCGAGTGTTCCCAGCCATTGGATAGATATGAGTTATTGCTTGGACTCCTTCCATGGGCTGAGTGAAGCTTTGGTGTTCTGCATTTTGAAGACAAAGAGGCTTCTTGGCTGGCTCAGGGTATATGGCTTCAACTGACATATCAACCTCTGGTAGAAAGATCAGATGATTGCGAGCAGAGGGCTGATAGTTGATAGCAGAGTGTAGCTTGATGAGGCGCATGACCCATGGAGCATAGAACTTCAGGCCAAAAAGGTCAGATCCAGACACGGCAAGCTGCCGAATGAAGAATTCTTGTGCATTGAAGCTGATGCCATTGAGGATGTAAAAGACCAATGTCTTCATGGCTCCTTCAAGTTTTGCATCTGATGAATGCCCTTTGATAGGCCATAGAGTCCGCCTGATGATGTGATATATGGTGAGAGGCAGATACTCAAGGTCATCAACAAAGAACTCTGTTGGGTATTGAGCGTCATGTGGCAAAGGCTTCATCATGCTCAACATCTGGCTCATGTTGGGTTCTGGCTTATGGAAGATGCTCTCCAGTGCATTGCGGTGAAGTTGACAATCAGGTTCGTACAGCTCTCTGGGAGTGGCTAAGCCTATAAGCTCAACGATGTCATGAGCTATGGCTTCCTGGTGAACATTTCCAGTCATCCACTCAAGAACCCATGTCTTTATATCCCTGTTGTAGCCGCGAATGTGGAGGGTAGCATAGAATTGAAGTACTAGTTCCTCATTCCAATGCTCTTTGTCTATCACAAAGCTGAGCAGACATGCATCACAAAAGCAGTCAAGTGCTTCTTCTAAGCATGGCAGTCCAACAATGGCTTCAGTGTCGAGGCGCATATGAGGGAAAATGCGCCCTTGATCATACAGAACGCAGGAGTAATAGCTTCGGTGCTGATAGCTCCAGAACCGGTCAGATGATATTCTAGGCTTTGTGTAGGGGTTCTTTGAGTTGTCAAAGAAGGTGTTGTGGCTTTTGAAGCCATTTGCATTGAAGGACCCTGTAGAGTTGGCAGTTCCTGGGAACCTTGGCAGTCTTGGCTTTGGTTTCTGGACCTGAGGCCTGTGCTCAACATGATAATCAAACTGAGGACCAGAAGCAGTAGGCGGAGGGACCAGAACGGGCCATCGGACAGTGGTTAGCTGACCATGATTGTATGCTTGCTCAATAGTATAGGGCCTTGGTGGCGGAACAGGAGCAGTGGCATCAATTGAGGCTTCGGGCTGCACATTGGTTGGTGCAAGCTCCACATTAGCTTCAACCATGACAACGTCATTGGCGTCATTGGTGTTGGTGGTGGCAGCCTCAAGATTTTCAACCTCTACTTGATGAGCTGGAGGGTCAGGCACTGGCACGTTCACATTAGGAACAACTTCTTCAGTATTGGGGGGAGTGGAGACACGTACGTCTTCTTGATTTTCATCGGCTGATGCAGCCGGATTGTCTTCAGCAGCTTGGGCTTCAGACATAGAGACATTCGCAGTCGGAGTGGCTTCTGGAAACACTTGTCGTGCAACAGATGAGTGGTGCACTTCTCCTTCTGGAATGCTCGAAAGAGGGACCTGAGGCCTTTGTCCTTTGCGAAGCCTGTGAAAAACTGGCGACGCCTTTGGAGATGGAGTTGGCTGGGCCTCAAAGTCATTTTGTTCTTCTTGAACATGTGGTGTAACTTGTGGTTGTAGTTGGGGAGTACTTAGGGAGTCTTGCTGCATTGGGTGATCAGCCCATGATGCATCCTGAGCAATTGGCGTCAGAGGACGACCAATGCTGATGAGTTCGCTGTTCGTGAGAACAGGCGATGATACCCAGTTGTGTTCGATCTGAGGAACAACGTAATAATCTTCAACATTGTCATGGTGACCAATGTCTTCGCAGCGGTGGGTTCAACTGCTGGAATGTCTTCAGCTTCATAAGCCTCTGTGGAAGCAGGCTCATGAAGTATCAGCTGTTGTTCGTGGTGTTCAGATGCAGGACGCACCATTGAGATGGGTTCAACAACCAAGGGCTTTGTGGGAGCAGCCCGATTCTTCTTGGTTTTGCGCTTCTTTTTGGAGGGAGCAGCATCAGAGGCTTCCGTAGTTTTCCTTTTTCTGGCTTCAGCCTCTGCAGCCCTCGTCTTCTTCAGTTCTGAAGCGGTTGACCTGACCTTTGGCTTCGAGCCAGTCATGCTGCTTGGGAAGACTATGCGAGGTTCTTCCTGCCTTGAAGGTGCAGATTGGGCAGTTGATAGCTTCTTTTTCTTTGCAGCCATCCGTGGGTCAATGCCAGGACGACCAAGAGACTTGCGCTTCTCAGCCTCATTGTAGGCTAGCACACACTTGTCAGCCAGACTCTTCATATGCTCACGAGAGCCTTGAGCTTCTTCACGCTTCTTATGAAAGGCTTCTTTGAGCTCGTGCAGCATGATCTTGAAGTTTTTGACATCTTGCACGCTGAGCTTGGCCACATGCTTCTTGAACTGGGCCTTCTCATAGTCGATTTTGTGTTTAAGTTCAACGATGCGCTGAGCAAGAGCTAGCTCAGAAGCAATGGTGCCATTGAAGGCGATGCTGAGACCAATGGGAAGTTACAGATCATCGAAGCTGAGATTTGGGGTGTCAAACCACTCATCAATGAAGTTATGGATGATTTCCACATTGAAGAGAGGCAAATTATTGAAGATCTCTACTTCTTCCTTGCTCTTGATTAGTTGCTCAAGGGCATCATCTGCAAGATCTTCATCGCTGGATAGATCAATGTGCTCTTCACGCAGAATGGCAACAGGAGTCAAGATTTGATCAGTGTGCTTGACGATTCTCTTTTTCTTCTCCGTCTTCTTGGAGATATGTGATAGATCCTCAGACTGCACACTATCTTCAGGAGGTGCAGTGGCCAGTGGCTTCACACGTGAAGCTTTTGGAGGAGCAGCTAATTCTGAAGCCTTAAGCTTCTTTAGCTTCTGTGGCTTTGGAGGAGGAGGAGCTGGGGCTTCATCAGTGTCAGCATCATTATCAGAATGATCCACTTTGGCACCTTGGACCAAGATGTAAGTGATGAGGCCATCAAGGTTGGAGAAGGGGCTGATGACATTGGGTTCTGCATCACGTGAGCCGTCAGCACGGGGAGCAGAGGGACCAGGATTGAAGTCTAATCCCAATGACTTCTTGTTTTCTTTGGCCGATGCCTTTGCGTGCTGAAAGTTACGCTTGAAAAGATTGTCGTCACGACACCAGAGCAATGATGTTGAGTTGGCATTTTCAGGCTGAGGTCCACGGACCATACAGGGATAGAAACCTTATGCAATAGCTTCAGCTCTGTTCTTGGGTTGAAGGCCTCGATAGAGAATATCACCCCAAGGACTTTTGATAGCATTCTTCTCAGCATATTCCTGGGTCACGAACTTTTATTTGAACCATTGTTCAGCCCAATATCGTCGAATCCATTGGATCCGTGTCTTGCGCTGATGATAATTCTCTTCAGGATCTGTCTTATAAAGTTCTGCGAGCTCATCAGGCAAATCTTTTGATGTTCTCCCTCGACGCTGTCTGCCACCCTTCCTTACTGGCTTCTCTGTAGCCATGAACTTCAAACTGAATGGTTTCAATATGTTTAGAGGCTTCAAGGGCTTTCGCTTGCTGGACAAACAGGAACTAGCTTCAGGAGAGTCAATGTGATGCTGTAGGAATTCTGCAAACGAATGCAGACTATGAGCACCAAGGGATTCTCCCACGGACATGTACCTGTGACAGCATTAGAGATGCGAGGGAAGGGGAAGAGGTCATTTGCATTCTTAGAAAATTTGAAGATAAATCAGTTTGAAGACATTGACCTCATGATGCGAAGACATTCACTTATATGTTGAGAGTTGGTTCCAGATTTGTACGAATCCGTGAATAAGTACAAGTGAGGAATCTAACTTGATATGAAGCTTCAGTGAATAGACTAGGCAGTATGAGGTGCAGACAGATTAGATCTAACATTGTATAAGTAGAAACCACTTTTGGTAAATAGGATGAATCTTTGAGGATCAAAAAGATGGTAAAAATAGAGTTATATTTACCACACAAAGAACTGCTAGATGGGATGAATAGGAGACCGAGCAGTTCAATCCACTGTGCCCTAACTTGGCGACAGAGGACACCTACGGCGGCGGCGGAGAGGAAGATGTCCGCGGCCGGCGTGTGGACGGCGTCGGAGAAGTTGCGGCAGCTAAGCGCTTCGTCGCCGGCGTCGTTGAGAGCTAGCAGTGGCGCTAGGGTTTTGACGAGGTGGAGAGGTGGAAGAAGGTTTTCTTTACAGCAAGGGGCACATATTTATAAGGAAGTGTGCGGCACAGCGCAATTACGCAGGTGCCCTGGCGGTTCACATCTAAGGGGCACGTGGCAAGCATGCAACATACTCAGAGTTTCCCACATTCCCACGCCCGCCAGGCATGTCGGATGGTTGTTCCGGCTTCTCCGGATTTCAATCAGTAAAGATGAATCATTTAAAACAGACTTAACGTTTGTCTCTGTGACTTCTGCTGACTAGGACGCAGAGAAGACATTCGATAGTTTCAATAGAATGCATATGATTTGGACAGATAGAGTTTGAGATAGAAAGCATAGAGTGATTAGGGTCCGATCACATTCACTTAGTTCAAAAGATTCAACTGGGAAGACATAGCTATAAGTGAATGTTGTAGAGGACAGAACACTAATATTTATATATCAGGAAGCAATCAAATCATCATAGTGAAGAGAATCATGAAGATAAATTGAAATTGAAGACAAACAAAATGCGAAGACATTGCAAAAATAACGCCATGAGTGAAACACTTCAAACCAAGAAATTTGGTGGTGGCGTTACCCACCGAATAGGAAGTATTAGACCCAGACACGGCGCACAATTATCGTGGCGCTCCGAAGTCAAATTCCACGTTAATGTATTCACACTCAGAATGTAAGTCTTCATTAATTGAACATATACGTTACTTCGTGTGTTGCACATCTAAGTCATCAACATGCATAAGTGTTAGGATGTGTGCCTGATCACAGGACATTTGAGGATTCCAAGATATTTAGCTCACACCGTAACTTGCAAAACCTTTTCTCATCCA
Source organism: Triticum dicoccoides (assembly GCF_002162155.2). Classification (NCBI taxonomy): domain Eukaryota; kingdom Viridiplantae; phylum Streptophyta; class Magnoliopsida; order Poales; family Poaceae; genus Triticum; species Triticum dicoccoides. The sequence goes on along the minus strand of NC_041383.1, from coordinate 751,749,339 downwards.
AGGGCTTTGTGAAGATATCTGCCAGTTGCTCTTCAGTGTTGACGTGAATGATGTCAATATCTTTCTACGTGACATGATCTCTGAGAAAGTGATGACGAATTTCAATGTGCTTTGTCTTTGAGTGCTGGACTGGATTGTTGGCAATCTTGATGGCGCTTTTGTTGTCGTAGAAGAGAGGTACTTGTTTCAGATTGATGCCATAATCCTTGAGAGTTTGCTTCATCCATAGAAGCTGAGCACAGCAAGATCCCGCAGCAATGTATTCAGATTCAGCAGTTGAGAGTGACACACAGTTCTGCTTCTTTGAAGACCAACAGACAAGTGATCATCCCAGAAAGTGACATGTGCCTGATGTAGACTTGCGATCCACCTTGTCACCAGCATAATCAGCATCCGAGAAACCAACCAGATCAAATTTTGAGCCCTTTGGATACCATAATCCGAGTGTTGGGGTGTAAGCCAAATATCGAAGAATTCGCTTTACAGCTAAGTGATGCGATTCCTTTGGTGCCGCTTGGAATCGAGCACACATGCAAACACTAAGCATAATATCTGGCCTAGATGTACATACATAGAGTAAAGAACCAATCATGGAGCGGTATACCTTTTGATCAAACTCTTTACCATTGTTGTCGGGACGAAGATGGTGTTTGGCTGGCATTGGCGTCGTATAGCCTTTGCAATCTTCCATTCCGAACTTCTTCAGACAATCTTTGAGGTATTTTTCTTGAGATATGAAGATGCCATTCCTTTGCTGACGAATTTGAAGTCCAAGGAAGAATTTCAGCTCACCCATCATGGACATCTCATATTGCTCTTGCATCCTGTATCCAAATTCATCACTATACTTCTGGTTAGTACATCCAAAGATAATGTCATCCACATATATTTGGCACACAAATAGTTCACCATCATATGTCTTCGTGAAGAGTGTGGGGTCAAGGGATCCAGGTTTGAAGCCTTTGCTCTTTAGGATGTCTTTGATCGTATCATACCAAGCGCGAGGAGCTTGTTTGAGGCCATACAGTGCTTTGTTTAGCTTGTACACCATATCAGGATGTTTTGGATCTTCAAAGCTAGGTGGTTGAGCTACGTACACTTCTTCTTCAATCTTGCCATTGAGAAATGCACTCTTCACATCCATTTGATTTAGCAGAATGTTGTGGTGATTAGCGTAGGCTAGCAGTATGCGAATAGCTTCAAGCCTAGCCACAGGAGCAAATGTTTCATCGAAGTCAATTCCTTCAACTTGAGTATATCCTTGAGCCACAAGACGTGCTTTGTTTCTGACGACTTGACCATGCTCATCTTGCTTGTTTCGATATATCCATTTTGTACCGATAATGTTATGCTTTCAAGGGTCAGGACGCTTGACAAGTTCCCAAACATTGTTCAGCTTGAACTGTTGAAGTTCCTCTTGCATTGTTTGTATCCATTCAGGTTCCATAAAGGCTTCAGCAACTTTCTCGGGTTCTGATTTGACACAAATGAAAAGTGCCCACAAAAATTTGCTAACTGTGTTCCCAAACAATGATGCTGTCAATTATCTTCTCAATTTGTACTTCATTTGCAACTCGAGGATGAACAGGACGAAGACTTTGCTATTGCTGATCATTGTCATCATTTGGAGGATTGTCTTCAGTCTGTGCATTGTCTTCTGATTGGTTAGATGCAGAAATGATAAGTTCCTCTTCAGGACGTGCTTCAGAAGGCATGATTTCACCAGTTCCCATCAGCTTGATCGATTCGCAGGGCGGAGCTTCATCTAGTGTACTTGGCAGGAGCTCTCTTTGTGAACCATTAGTTTCATCAAATCTCACATCCACGGTTTCAACGATTTTGTAGAGATAGAGGTTGAAGACTCTGTAAGAGTGAGAGTCCTTTCTGTAGCCAAGCATGAAGCCTTCGTGAGCTTTAGGTGCAAATTTTGACTTGTGATGAGGATCCTTGATCCAGCACCTAGCTCCAAATACTCTGAAGTAGCTAACATTTGGTTTCTTGCCAGTAAGGAGCTCATAGGATGTTTTGCTCAGAAGCTTATGGATGTAAACACGGTTGATGATGTGACATGATGTAGCAATAGCTTCTGGCCAAAACTTTCTTGGTGTCTTGTACTCGTCGAGCATAGTTCGAGCCATCTCAATGAGTGTTCTGTTCTTGCGCTCTACGATGCCATTTTTCTGAGGAGTGTATAGAGCAGAAAACTCATGAGTGATTCCCATTGTATCCAGATAAAGATCAAGCCCTGTGTTCTTGAACTCAGTGCCGTTGTCACTTCTGATATGCTTGATCTTCACACCATAATTGTTCATTGCTCGATTGGCGAAGCGTCTGAAGACATCTTGCACTTCTGTCTTGTAGAGAATTATGTGCACGCATGTGTATCTTGAGTAGTCATCAACAATGATGAAGCCATAGAGACAAGCAGTTGTTGTGAGGGTAGAATAGTGAGTAGGGCCAAATAAGTCCATGTGTAACAGCTCGAAGGGTTGAGATGTAGTCATGATTGTCTTCGAGGGGTGCTATGCCCTTGTCATCTTTCCAGCTTCGCAGGCACCACACAAATGATCCTTCTTGAACTTGACACCCTCGATGCCTATGACATGCTTCTTCTTGACGATTGTGTGTAAGTTCCTCATGCCAGCATGCCCCAGCCTCCGATGCCATAGCCAGCATTCTAAAGCTTTTGCAAGAAGACATACGGCAAGCTGTGGACCTGCTGAGAAATCTACCATGTATAGATCATCTTTTCGATACCCTTCAAAGACCAGAGACTTGTCAGATTCCATTAGTACAAGGCAACGATATTTTCCGAATAGCACAATCATGTTTAAGTCACAAAGCATTGAGACAGACATTAAGTTGAAACCAAGGGATTCAACAAGCATCACTTTATCCATGTGTTGATCCTTTGATATTGCAACTCTACCTAGACCCAATACCTTGCTTTTACCAGTGTCAGCAAATGTGATGTGACTCTTGTCTGATGGACGTAAGGTTGAGTCCATGAGAAGACTTCGATCACCAGTCATATGATTAGTGCATCCGCTGTCAATAATCCATTCTGAAGCTTTTGGTGTCGTACCCTATAGTGCAGTTAGGAGGATAGGCTTCACAAAGAGTGTTGTGAATCATAAGTATTGGACGCTCATAAGGATTATCACAGCATAGGTCAAGGTTAGGACACATAGTATGACTGGTAAGCGATTCAGATGTGAAATACATAGCAAGATCATTTTATCATGCGTCCCTTAATGTGTTTTAGGTCCCCAGCAATAGTATCGGACGCTTTTGATTGCTGGCTGGAGACCATTATTCTGCAAAAGAAAGTTAATTCGTCTTCACCACCCACATCTTCAGGGGTGGTTTAGAAGCAATGAGTCTAAGTGCAGCATCTGAGAACTTCGGCTTTGAAGCCCTAGCAAATAGCCTTGCAGGAGATGAATGATACTCATATGAATAAGCAGAGAAGTTCTTAGTTCTATGAACATAGCGGTTTGAAGACACACGCTCATATTCATCAGTTTGAGTATGATTTCCTTGCAAAACATTGGCGTTAGGGTGACTCGGATGAGTCCTGTATCTGTATGAAGCCTTTGGGCTATATGAAGCCATAGGTCTGGGGTTTGTCTTCTTCCTTGGTGGTGTCATGATGACATTCACAGGAAGATTCTCAATACACTGCTTGGGTACCCAGATCTTCTTCATAGGTGGTCCATTCCTGTAGTTAGTACCAATATACCTGGCAAACACTTCACCATTCTGATTTTTGAACAGTTTATAGTTTGCATCAAAGGATTCATCAATGATGATAGGGTTAGCGCAGGTAAATCCAGATAGGGTGGATGGATCTACTGAAGGTTCCTTTGCAGCAACCCATGTGGTTTTGGGATACTGCTCCGGCTTCCAGTAGGAACCATCAACATTTATTTTCCTCTCGAACCCAACACCCTCTTTCCTAGGGTTTCGGTTCAGAATCTGCTTTTTGAGGACATCGCAAAGTGTCTGATGTCCTTTCAGACTTTTATACATCCATGTTTCAAGCAATGTCTTCAACCTAGCATTTTCATCAGCAATAGTAGTGGTATCCTCCGCAGAGGGGTTAGTTACCACATTTGTAGTTGGAGACAATGCAATAGTAGCAGCGGTGGAACATTCAGCAACAGAGGTAGCATTATCACACTCAATGCATTTTAGACATGGTGGTTCAAATCCATCCTGTGTAACGTTGATTTGTTGAGCAAGTAATGAATCGCGCTCCTTCTGAAGATCTTCATAATCCACTCTTATCTTTTCAAGGTCATGCTTTCTTTAAAGGCATTCAGAAGAAAGTTTCTCGTGATCAGACAAGAGAGCATTATGTTGATCTTGAAGGGCGTCAAACTTGGAATGAAGTCTCTGAAGACTCTCAGTCAATGCTTTTGACTGATCCATTTATTCACCCAACATATCATCGCTCTTACTAAGCATGTTTTGAACCTTTTCCAAGGCTCTTTATTGTTTAGTGGCAAGGGAAGCAAGTTTGACATAGCTGGGGCCAAATTCATCACCTGATTCATCATCACTAGTTTCAAAGAGGTAGCATTCAGTTACCTCAGTACTCCTTGCCATGAGGCATGGTGAAGATGATGTCGATCCAGGTGCAAAGGTCATCTCCTTAAGAGACACCTTGTACTCCTCAAACCAAGGATCATGATGAGTACGATGACCTTCATAGACCTCAGAAAGCCGGTCCCAGATTAGCTTCGTGTGATTGAGATGCATGACATTCCTGAACTGATTTCGGGACAAATAGGAGCAGATGACATCCTTCGCGGTGAGGTTCAGTAGATTGTACTTGCGAATGTCATCGGCCTCCGCCATCTTGCATAGATCAGTAAGACCAATCTCAGTGACGGTCCACAATTCACTGTCCATAGCTATGAGCCGCTGTAGCGACCAGACCTCAAACAGTCTGATCTCTGTGCTCAGTGTCATCCCTGGATCAGTAATGCTGACACCACACAGTACTTGGAGGATTTATAACAGAGTAGCAATCACACACTTATTACATCGAATGTCTCAAAAGAGAACTTATTGAAATAAATATGGCTTAAGGCCATCTAAAATTGATAACAGCGGAAGACTTGGAAGATAAGCGAGTCCATCAACTCCAACGGCATCACTGAGTATAGAACCACGACCTAAAAGCACCTTACTCATCGTCCGAAAAGTCTGCAACATGAAACGTTGCAGCCCAAAAACGGGTCAGCACATGGAATATGCTGGCAATGTAACACATAGAGGATAACAATGGATTAAGCTATACTACATGCATATTTGGCTGGTGGAAAAGCTCTATGGTTACAGTTTTGCATAAAGCCAATTTTTCCCTACTGCAAAGGAATAAATTTATTTAACTATCATGGTGGTTGTTAAACATTGAGAATGGTTGACAGCATTCTCAATCCCAATTAAAAGTACTCATTAAAACCCAAAAAAGTTAATTAAAGTAACATGATGAGATTCACATGATATCCAGGTACTAGATACTCAAAACGTCCATAACCGGGACACGGCTAATCATGATTAGTTTATACACTCTGCAGAGGTTTGCACACTTTTCCCCACAAGACTCGATCGCCTCCGTTTGATTCCTCGCACTACATGATGTTTGAGAAACGGATGACCGAGACATAGTCTTTCGGAAGCGCTAGCACCTTACATGTGGGTAGACCGGTACACCTACTTTCCCCTACATCTACTAGTCTACCCGTAAGAGTTTGCACGACTTAATCAACTATGCCAGAGCCCATAATGGCTTGTGGCTGCACACGGAAGTTTCTAGTTTGAATAATCTCATGATCCCTTTGAGCCTGGGTGGCGGTCCGAAGAAATACAGGCAAGTCCTGATAGAAACCAGGTGCCTCAATCCACCCAGATGTGTGTTTAAGTTGCCACCTTAAATAAACCATTAATTATCAAACTCACATCTGTCATGGATACCCTCACCCAATCCACGTCTACTAGCATAGCATGGCATAAAAAGCAAACGTAGAAGTAACTCCCAAGGGTTTGATAATAAAACGGGGTAATAGGTACTACCTCAATCTACTTCCCAAGACCCTCAATTTAATTAGATCCTAATCATGCAATGTTTGAGGATATATCTAATGCATAAAAACTGGGTAGTAGAAAAGGTATGGTCAAAGTGTTACTTGCCTTGCTGATGATCCGCGAAACCTAGAGACTCGAAGTAACAGGCGGCGCACTCCGGGTATTCTATCGCAGGCAAACAAACAAACAACATACAATAAGTACTCATATAATGCACAAGTAAAACTCGAATAAAAGATCTAACCTGAAAGTTCAACTTAAGAACTCCGGTTTGCAAAAAGAACCAAATCAAACAAAGCAACGAAAGTCAAACGGCGAAAGAAAACAGCTTCGTTTTACTAATCTGGATCTAAGTCAAATTTTACCGAAGCAAAAACTTGTTTAAGTTGATTATTCAGAAAGAGGGTTTCGACACGAAACTCCACGCACTTGAATCGCCTGATTCCGATAAACGAGCGAAAAGTTAAACTAAAACGAAAATCGGATCAGGAATCGCGATCAGAGAAATAGCGGATTAAATCCGAGAAAAAGAAAAACGACGAACGAGCTGACGAACGAACGTTCGTTGACTAAACAGATCTAACGAATACGTTCATTAAAACAAACGAACAAGCGAACGCTCGCTAATTAAACTAAACCGAAAATAAAAACGATCTAATAATAAAAAAACAAAACTAAAAAACAAAAATAAACCGATGGAAAATCGATCGGTTTTCTAAAAAAGCGGCACGGAAATTGAGGGGCGGGGTCCGGCGACGGCGGCGGCGGCTCCGGCGGCTGGCACGGCGGCGGCGGCGGCTGGCGGTGGCGCGGCGCGGGGCTCGAGGCAGCTAGGGTTAGGGTTTCGGGCGCGGGGTGGGCAGACGGCGGGATCTGGTGGGCTACGGCGCCGGGGTGGCGGCTTATATAGGCTGCCCCCGAGCGGAGTCCCGCTCGGGCACGGCCCAGAGGCGGTTGACGTTTTTTTTAAATAATTCCGCGCAGAAGAAAAATAAAAAGGAATACTAAACGGACTCCAAAAATCCCAAAATAAATTTTCACCGGCTTCTAAAATCAAGCCGGACAAGATGAACATTTATTTGGGGCCTAAATGCAAATTTTGAAAAACGCGCATTTTTCCTAAATCCAAATAAAAGGGCGAAAAACTCCAAAATAAAACTTATTTTATTTTTTTATTAAATCTTCATTATTTATTTATTTTGGGAAAGTCATTTTATTCCCTCTCTGAATTTTTCGTAGTAGAAATAATTGAAGATAAAATAAATAAAACCAAATGATCCTATTTTCAAAATTTGAGAAAAACTCAAATATGAAAATAACGAAATCCCCAACTCTCTTCGTGGGTCCTTGAGTTGCATAGAATTTCTAGGATCGAGCCAACAATGCAACAAAATATGATATGCAATGATGATCTATGTATAACATTCCAAATTGAAAATTTGGGATGTTACAGCCGCTTCTTCATCATGGCCTTCCACCGAGGATACTCATGACCATCGAAGGTGGGGCAAGATATGTTCCTCAATCCTGTAGTCGACATAGCTGAAACTCCAGGTGGTTAAACCGAATCACACAGAACAAGGGAGTACCTTGATCTGATACCAATTGAAAGTGCTAGTTATCGACTAGAGGGGGGTGAATAGGCGATTTTTATGAAAGTCTTCAAAACGTGGAAGTTTCGAAGACAAACAATAGAAACGACCTAATTGATATGCAGCGGAAGATAAACTACAACAAGCAACCCATAGTCAAGTATGCGACAATGTGAAAGTACAAAGACTAATAGCAGCTAGGTACTAAAGATCAGGATGGAAGATAGTATGAAGCCAGCAAACAATAGTAATCAAGCAATGAAGTCAAACAGGTATGACGATTAAGCAATGACTTCACGAAGACAAACACTAAGTAAAAAGGGAAGAGGATAGAACCAGTCACTTGTTGAAGACACAAGATTTGTTGGACCAGTTCCAGTTGCTGTGACAACTGTACGTCTGGTTAGGGAGGTTGATATTCAACTCAGAAGACCGTGTCTTCACCTTATTCCCCTTGAGCTAAGGACAACTAGTCCTCGCCCAATCACTCTAGTAAGTCTTCAAGGTAGACTTCTGAACCTTCATAGACTTCGTTCACCGGCGATCCACAATGACTCTTGGATGCTCAGAACGCGACGCCTAACCGGCTGGAGGATTCACAGTCCTCAAGTGTAATAAGTCTTCAGGTCACACAGACAGAAAGACTTCAGTGATGCCTAACACTCTTTGGCTCTGGGTGTTTGGGCTTCTCCTCGCAAGGATTTCTCTCTCTCAAAGGCTTCGAGGTGGGTTGCTCTCAAACGACAAAAGCCGTAAACTAACTCTGAGCAGCCACCAATTTATGGTGTAGGGGGTGGGCTATTTATAGCCACAAGGCAACCCGACCTGATATGTCCGGAATGACCCTGGGTCACTAAGGAACTGACACGTGTTCCAACGGTCTGATTTCAAACACACATGGCAACTTTACTTGGGCTACAAGCAAAGCTGACTCATCCAGCTCTGGATAAGATTTGCTCTCATTGTCTTCGCTCGAAGACATAGGATTTTGGTTGAGCATGACTTCAGTCATTCTGACTTAGTTGACTTGGACCCCACTTAACAGTACGGTGGTTCCTATGACTCAACAAAGAAGAAAAGGAAACAACGAAACGACACAGTCTTCGCGCTCCATAGTCTTCACTCAATGTCTTCTCATGTCATAGTCTTCAATGTGAATATCTTCACATACCACCATTGTCTTCAATGTCTTCATACATTTTTAGGGGTCATCTCTGGTAGGTAAACCGAATCAATGAGGAACACTACCTGCGTTATCCTGCAATTCTCACAAATGCATTAGTCCCTCAACCAACTTTGTCGTCAATACTCCAAAACCAACAAGGGGTGGCACTAGATGCACTTATAGGTAGGGGGTCCCGAACTGTTCGTCTAAGGCTAATGGTAACAGGAGGCGGGGGACACAATGTTTACCCAGGTTCGAGCCCTCTCTATGGAGGTAATACCCTACTTCCTGCTTGATTGATCTTGATGATATGAGTATTACAAGAGTTGATCTACCACGAGATCGTTCAGGATAAACCCTAGAAGCTAGCCAATGATTCTGATTGTTGTTGTCCTACGGACTAAACTCTCCGCTTTATATAGACACCGGAGGGGGCTAGGGTTACACAGAGTCGGTTACAGAGAAGGAAATCTACATATCCGACTTGCCAAGCTTTTCTTCCACGCAAAGGAGAGTCCCACCCTAACCCAGGACGAAGTCTTCAATCTTGTATCTTCATAACCCGACAGTCTGGCACAAGTACATAGTCCGGCTATCCAAGGACCCCCTAATCTAGGACCCCCTCACACCTCCCGCCTTCGGGCCGTGGTGGCGGAGTGGGTGATGGCTATGGTGGTCGGCAGTGGGGTGGCGGCCATGACGGCTACCTGTCGCCTTCAGGCCGCGGCGGCGAAGCGAGCGATGGCCCTGGCTTTCGATGGTGGTGTGGCGGCAATGGAGGCCGGCAATAGCTACCGATGGGCAGCAAAGGTGGAGCGTGTGGTGGGTATTCCACGCACACCCAACAGGGACACCACCGCGCACTACACTACGCGGGGACTGCGCCGCCGCCGCGGTGTAGCTTACCAGCTGGAGCTGTCCTCTGATGACGGCGGAGTGGCTGAGCGACGGTGATGGACCAGTGCCATTGGCGATTGTGGGAGAAGCATACGAGATAAGCTATAGGGAGGGAGGGGAAAATGCGACGCAGGACTCGCCAGTCGTGAGGGTTTATATAATAGGCTGGTATGTAGTGGGATTTTGGGGGATTTCACCGAGTCGGGCGAGAAGCTTACGCAGGAACCTGCGTGGTTGCGCGGGAACGGGCTCACCACCGTTTGGCCAAAAGAATGCCACCGCACGCTGAAGGAAATATGCCCTAGAGGCAATAATAAAGTTATTATTTATTTCCTTATATCATGATAAATGTTTATTATTCATGCTAGAATTGTATTAACCGGAAACATAATACATGTGTGAATATATAGACAAACAGAGTGTCACTAGTATGCCTCTACTTGACTAGCTTGTTAATCAAAGATGGTTATGTTTCCTAACCATGAACAAGGAGTTGTTATTTGATTAACGAGGTCACATCATTAGTTGAATGATCTGATTGCCATAACCCATTCCGTTAGCTTAGCACCCGATCGTTTAGTATGTTGCTATTGCTTTCTTCATGACTTATACATGTTCCTGTGACTATGAGATTATGCAACTCCCGTTTACCATAGGAACACTTTGTGTGCTACCAAACGTCACAACGTAACTGGGTGATTATAAAGGTGCTCTACAGGTGTCACCGAAGGTACTTGTTGGGTTGGCGTATTTCGAGATTAGGATTTGTCACTCCGAATGTCAGAGAGGTATCTCTGGGCCCTCTCAGTAATGCACATCACTTAAGCCTTGCAAGCATTGCAACTAATGAGTTAGTTGCAAGATGATGTATTACGGAACGAGTAAAGAGACTTGCCGGTAACGAGATTGAACTAGGTATTGGATACCGACGATCGAATCTCGGGCAAGTAACATACCGATGACAAAGGGAACAACGTATGTTGTTATGCGGTCTGACCGATAAAGATCTTCGTAGAATATGTAGGAACCAATATGGGCATCCAGGTCCCGCTGTTGGTTATTGACCAGAGACGTGTCTCGATCATGTCTACATTGTTCTCGAACCGTAGGGTCCGCACGCTTAAGGTTTCGATGAGAGTTATATTATGAGTTTATGTATTTTGATGTACCGAAGGTTGTTCGGAGTCCCGGATGTGATCACGGACAAGACGAGGAGTCTCGAAATGGTCGAGACATAAAGATTTATATATTGGACGGATATATTTGGACACCAGAAAGGTTCCGGATGAGATTGGGACTATACCGGAGTTCCGGGAGGTTACCGGAACCCCCCGGTAAGTATATGGGCCTTATTGGGCCTTAGTGGAAAGGAGGGAGAAGGAGCAAAGGAGGGGGTGCCCCCTCCCCCCAAGCCCAATCCGAATTGGGAGGGGGGCCGGCCCCCCTTTCCTTCTTCCCTCCCCTCTCTTCCTTCCCTCTCCTACTCCTAATAGGAAAGGGGGGCCAAACCTACTTGGAGTAGGTTTGCCCCCCCTAGGGCACGCCTCCCCTCTTGGCCGGCCCCCTCCTCCTCTCCCCCTTTATATACGGAGGAGGGGGGCACCCCATAGACACACAAGTTGATCTTCGTGATCGTTCCTTAGCCGTGTGTGGTGCCCCCCTCCATGATATTACACCTCGGTCATATTGTAGAGGTGCTTAGGCGAAGCCCTGCGATGGTTGAACATCAAGATCGTCACCACACCGTCGTGCTGACGGAACTCCTCCCCGAAGCTTTGCTGGATCGGAGCTCGGGGTGCGTCATCGAGCTGTACGTGTGTCAAGAACTCGGAGGTGTCGGAGTAACAGAGCTTGGATCGGTTGGACCGGGAAGACGTATGACTACTTCCTCTATGTTGCGTCAACGCTTCCGCTTCGGTCTACGAGGGTACGTAGACTAAACTCTCCCCTCTCGTTGCTATGCATCACCATGATCTTGCGTGTGCGTAAGATAATTTTTTTTTGAAATTACTACGTTCCCCTACAGTGGCATCCGAGCCTATGTTTTATGGTTTGATGTTATATGCACGAGTAGAACACAAATGAGTTGTGGGCGATATAAGTCATACTGCTTACCAGCATGTCATACTTCGGTTCGGCGGTATTGTTGGATGAAGCGGCCCAGACCGACATTACGCGTACGCTTACGTGAGACTGGTTTTACCGCCGTGCTTTGCACACAGGTGACTAGCGGGTGTCAGTTTCTTCAACTTTAGTTGAACCGAGTGTGGCTATGCCCGGTCCTTGCGAAGGTTAAAACAGCATCAACTTGACAAACTATCGTTGTGGTTTTGATGCGTAGGTGAGATTGGTTCTTGCTTAAGCCCGTAGCAGCCATGTAAAACTTGCAACAACAAAGTAGAGGGCGTCTAACTTGTTTTTTCAGGGCATGTTGTGATGTGATATGGCCAAGACATGATGCTATATTTTATTGTATGAGATGATCATGTTTTGTAACCGAAGTTATCGGCAACTGGCAGGAGCCATATGGTTGTCGATTTATTGTATGAAATGCAAACGCCTTGTAATTGCTTTACTTTATCACTAAGCGGTAGCGATAGTCGTAGAAGCAATAGATGGCGTAAACGACAAACGATGCTACGATGGAGATCAAGGTGTCGCGCCGGTGACGATGGTGACCATGATGGTGCTTCAGAGATGGAGATCACAAGCACAAGATGATGATGGCTATATCATATCACTTATATTGATTGCATGTGATGTTCATCCTTTATGCATCTTATCTTGCATTGATTGACGGTAGCATTTTAAGATGATCTCTCATTAAAAATTATCAAGAAGTGTTCTCCCTGAGTATGCACCGTTGCCAAAGTTCGTCGTGCCCAGACACCACGTGATGATCGGGTGTGATAAGCTCTATGTCCATCTACAACGGGTGCAAGCCAGTTTTGCACACGCAGAATACTCAGGTTAAACTTGACGAGCCTAGCATATGCAGATATGGCCTCGAAACACGGAGACCGAAAGGTCGAGCCTGAATCATATAGTAGATATGATCAACATAAGATGTTCACCATTGAAAACTACTCCATCTCACGTGATGATTGGTTATGGTTTAGTTGATTTGGATCACGTGATCACTTAGATGACTAGAGAGATGTCTGTCTAAGTGGGAGTTCTTAAGTAATATGATTAATTGAACTTAAATTTATCATGAACTTAGTACCTGATAGTATCTTGCTTGTCTATGTTGTTTGTAGATAGATGGCCCGTGCTGTTGTTCCGTTGAATTTTAATGCGTTCCTTGAGAAAGCAAAGTTGAAAGATGATGGTAGCAACTACGCGGACTGGGTCCGTAACTTGAGGATTATCCTCATTCCTTCACAGAAAAATTGCGTCCTGGAAGAACCGCTAGGTGCCAGGCCTGCTGCTGATGCAACTAACGATGTTAAGAACGTCTGGCAGAGCAAAGCTGATGACTACTCGATAGTTCAATGTGCCATGCTTTACGGCTTAGAACCGGGACTTCAACAACGTTTTGAACGTCATGGAGCATATGAGATGTTCCAGGAGTTGAAGTTAATATTCCAGAAGAATGCCCGGATTGAGAGATATGAAGTCTCCAATAAGTTCTATAGCTGCAAGATGGAGGAGAATAGTTCTGTCAGTGAGCATATACTCAAGATGTCTGGGTATTGTAATCACTTGATTCAACTGGGAGTTACTCTCCGGATGATAGCATCATTGACAGAATTCTCCAATCACTTCCACCAAGCTACAAGAGCTTCGTGATGAACTATAATATGCAAGGGGTGGATAAAACGATTCCCGAGCTCTTCGCAATGCTAAAGGCTGCGGAAGTAGAAATCAAGAAGGAGCATCAAGTTTTGATGGTCAACAAGACCACTAGTTTCAAGAAAAAGGGCAAATGGAAGAAGAAGGGGAACTTCAAGAAGAACAGCAAGCAAGTTGCTGCTCAAGAGAAGAAACCCAAGTCTGGACCTAAGCCTGAAACTGAGTGCTTCTACTGCAAGCAGACTGGACACTGGAAGCGGAACTGCCCCAAGTATTTGGCGGATAAGAAGGATGGCAAGGTGAACAAAGGTATATGTGATATACATGTTATTGATGTGTACCTTACTAGAGCTCGCAGTAGCACCTGGGTATTTGATACTGGTTCTGTTGCTAACATTTGCAACTCGAAACAGGGACTACAGAATAAGCGAGCACTGGCCAAGGATGAGGTGACGATGCGCGTGGGAAATGGTTCCAAAGTCGATGTGATCGCAGTCGGCACGCTACCTCTACATCTACCTTCGGGATTAGTTTTAGACCTGAATAATTGTTATTTGGTGCCTGCGTTGAGCATGAACATTATATCTGGATCTTGTTTGATGCGAGACGGTTATTCATTTAAATCAGAGAATAATGGTTGTTCTATTTATATGAGTAATATCTTTTATGGTCATGCACCCTTGAAGAGTGGTCTATTTTTGTTGAATCTCGATAGTAGTAATACACATATTCATAATGTCGAAGCCAAAAGATGCAGAGTTAATAATAATAGTGCAACTTATTTGTGGCACTGCCGTTTAGGTCATATCGGTGTAAAACGCATGAAGAAACTCCATACTGATGGACTTTTGGAATCACTTGATTATGAATCACTTGGTACTTGCGAACCTTGCCTCATGGGCAAGATGACCAAAACGCCATTCTCCGGTACTATGGAGAGAGCAACAGATTTGTTGGAAATCATACATACAGATGTATGTTGTCCGATGAATGTTAAACTCATGGCGGATATCGTTATTTTCTCACCTTCACAGATGATTTAAGCAGATATGGGTATATCTACTTAATGAAGCATAAGTCTGAAACATTTGAAAAGTTCAAAGAATTTCAGAGTGAAGTTGAAAATCATCGTAACAAGAAAATAAAGTTTCTACGATCTGATCGTGGAGGAGAATATTTGAGTTACGAGTTTGGTCTACACTTGAAACAATGCGGAATAGTTTCGCAACTCACGCCACCCGGAACACCACAGCGTAATGGTGTGTCTGAACATCATAATCGTACTTTACTTGATATGGTGCGATCTATGATGTCTCTTACTGATTTACCGCTATCGTTTTGGGGTTATGCTTTAGAGACGACAACATTCACATTAAATAGGGCACCATCAAAATCTGTTGAGACGACACCTTATGAACTATGGTTTGGCAAGAAACCAAAGTTGTCGTTTGTTAAAGTTTGGGGCTGCGATGCTTATGTGAAAAAACTTCAACCTGATAAGCTAGAACCCAAATCAGAGAAATGTGTCTTCATAGGATACCCAAAGGAGACAGTTGGGTACACCTTCTATCACAGATCCGAAGGCAAGACATTCGTTGCTAAGAATGGATCCTTTCTAGAGAAGGAGTTTCTCTCGAAAGAAGTGAGTGGGAGGAAAGTAGAACTTGATGAGGTAACTATACCTACTCCTTTGTTGGAAATTAGTACATCACAGGAACCGGTTTCTGTGACGTCAAAACCAACTAGTGAGGAAGTTGATGATGATGATCATAGAACTTCAGATCAAGTTACTACAGAACCTTGTAGGTCAAACAGAATAAGATCTGCACCAGAGTGGTACGGTAATCCTATTCTAGAAGTCATGCTACTAGATCATGATGAACCTATGAACTATGAAGAAGCGATGGTGAGCCCAGATTCCGCAAAATGGCTTGAAGCCATGAAATCTGAGATGGGATCCATGTATGAGAACAAAGTATGGACTTTGGTTGACTTGCCCGATGATCGGCAAGCAATTGATAATAAATGGATCTTCAAGAAGAAGACTGACGCTGACGGTAATGTTACTGTCTACAAAGCTCGACTTGTTGCAAAAGGTTTTCGACAAGTTCAAGGGATTGACTACGATGAGACCTTCTCACCCGTAGCGATGCTTAAGTCTATCCGAATCATGTTAGCAATTGCCGCATTTTATGATTATGAAATTTGGCAAATGGATGTAAAAATTGCGTTCCTTAATGGGTTTCTGGAGGAAGAGTTGTATATGATGCAACCAGAAGGTTTTATCGATCCAAAGGGAGCTAACAAAGTGTGCAAGCTCCAGCGATCCATTTATGGACTGGTGCAAGCCTCTCGGAGTTGGAATAAACGCTTTGATAATGTGATCAAAGCATTTGGGTTTATACAGACTTTTGGAGATGCCTGTATTTACAAGAAAGTGAGTGGGAGCTCTGTAGCATTTCTAATATTATATGTGGATGACATATTGTTGATTGGAAATGATATAGAATTTCTGGATAGCATAAAGGGATACTTGAATAAAAGTTTTTCAATGAAAGACCTCGGTGAAGTTGCTTACATATTGGGCATTAAGATCTATAGAGATAGATCAAAACGCTTAATTGGACTTTCAAAAAGCACATACCTTGACAAAGTTTTGAAGAAGTTCAAAATGGATCAAGCAAAGAAAGGGTTCTTGCCTGTATTGCAAGGTGTGAAGTTGAGTAAGACTCAATGTCCGATCACTGCAGAAGATAGAGAGAAAATGAAAGATGTTCCCTATGCTTCAGCCATAGGCTCTATCATGTATGCAATGCTGTGTACCAGACCTGATGTGTGCCTTCCTATAAGTTTAGCAGGGAGGTACCAAACTAATCCAGGAGTGGATCACTGGACAGCGGTCAAGAACATCCTGAAGTACCTGAAAAGGACTAAGGATATGTTTCTCGTATATGGAGGTAACAGAGAGCTCATCGTAAATGGTTACGTTGATGCAAGCTTTGACACTGATCCGGACGATTCTAAATCGCAAACCGGATACGTGTTTACATTAAACAGTGGAGCTGTCAGTTGGTGCAGTTCAAGGCAAAGCGTCGTGGCGGGATCTACATGTGAAGCGGATTACATAGCTGCTTCGGAAGCAGCCAATGAAGGAGTCTGGATGAAGGAGTTCATATCCGATTTAGGTGTCATACCTAGTGCATCGGGTCCAATGAAAATCTTTTGTGACAATACTGGAGCGATTGCCTTAGCGAAGGAATCCAGATTTCACAAGAGAACCAAGCACATCAAGAGACGCTTCAATTCCATCCGGGATCTAGTCCAGCTGGGAGACATAGAGATTTGCAAGATACATACGGATCTGAATGTTGCAGACCCGTTGACTAAGCCTCTTCCACGAGCAAAACATGATCAGCACCAAGACTCCATGGGTGTTAGAATCATTATTGTGTAATCTAGATTATTGACTCTAGTGCAAGTGGGAGACTGAAGGAAATATGCCCTAGAGGCAATAATAAAGTTATTATTTATTTCCTTATATCATGATAAATTTTATTATTCATGCTAGAATTGTATTAACCGGAAACATAAGACATGTGTGAATATATAGACAAACAGAGTGTCACTAGTATGCCTCTACTTGACTAGCTTGTTAATCAAAGATGGTTATGTTTCCTAACCATGAACAAGGAGTTGTTATTTGATTAACGAGGTCACATCATTAGTTGAATGATCTGATTGACATGACCCATTCCGTTAGCTTAGCACCCGATCGTTTAGTATGTTGCTATTGCTTTCTTCATGACTTATACATGTTCCTATGACTATGAGATTATGCAACTCCCGTTTACCGGAGGAACACTTTGTGTGCTACCAAACGTCACAACGTAACTGGGTGATTATAAAGGTGCTCTACAGGTGTCACCGAAGGTAATTGTTGGGTTGGCGTATTTCGAGATTAGGATTTGTCACTCCGAATGTCGGAGAGGTATCTCTGGGCCCTCTCGGTAATGCACATCACTTAAGCCTTGCAAGCATTGAAACTAATGAGTTAGTTACGAGATGATGTATTACAGAACGAGTAAAGACACTTGCCGGTAACGAGATTGAACTAGGTATTGGATACCGACGATCGAATCTCGGGCAAGTAACATACCGATGACAAAGGGAACAACGTATGTTGTTATGCGGTCTCACCGATAAAGATCTTCGTAGAATATGTAGGAACCAATATGGCCATCCAGGTCCCGCTGTTGGTTATTGACCGGAGACGTGTCTCGGTCATGTCTACATTGTTCTCGAACCATAGGGTCTGCACGCTTAAGGTTTCGATGACTGTTATATTATGAGTTTATGTATTTTCATGTACGGAAGGTTGTTCGGAGTCCCGGATGTGATCACGGACATGACGAGGAGTCTCGAAATGGTCGAGACATAAAGATTTATATATTGGACGGATATATTTGGACACCGGAAAGGTTCCGGATGAGATTGGGACTATACCGGAGTTCCGGGAGGTTACCGGAACCCCCCGGTAAGTATATGGGCCTTATTGGGCCTTAGTGGAAAGGAGGGAGAAGGAGCAAAGGAGGGGGCGCCCCCCCCCCAAGCCCAATCTGAATTGGGAGGGGGGCCGGCCCCCCCTTTCCTTCTTCCCTCCCCTCTCTTCCTTCCCTCTCCTACTCCTAATAGGAAAGGGGGGCTAAACCTACTTGGAGTAGGTTTGCCCCCCCCCTAGGGCGCGCCTCCCCTCTTGGCCGGCCCCCTCCTCCTCTCCCCCTTTATATACGGAGGAGGGGGGCACCCTGTAGACACAAAAGTTGATCTTCATGATCGTTCCTTAGCCGTGTGCGGTGCCCCCCTCCACGATATTACACCTCGGTCATATTGTAGCGGTGCTTAGGCGAAGCCCTGCGACGGTTGAACATCAAGATCGTCACCACACCGTCGTGCTGACGGAACTCCTCCCCGAAGCTTTGCTGGATCAAAGCTCGGGGTGCGTCATCGAGCTGTACGTGTGTCAAGAACTCGGAGGTGCCGGAGTAACGGTGCTTGGATCGGTTGGACCGGGAAGACGTACAACTACTTCCTCTACGTTGCGTCAACGCTTCCCCTTCGGTCTACGAGGGTACGTAGACTACACTCTCCCCTCTCGTTGCTATGCATCACCATGATCTTGCGTGTGCGTAGTATAATTTTTTTTGAAATTACTACGTTCCCCTACACATGCTGCTCAAGCTTATGCTCCAACCGTCTACGACAGCGGGGTGACAAGACATGCGAGAGGAGGACAATAGGACACGTACACATACATTAATAAAAAAACTTTGCGATTTAATTACCTAAAATACCCCCGTCGTGGTTTATAAGTAGGATTTAATTAATAAAATACGAATGCATGTCGCCAAAGATTATATCGTTGGATTCGTATTTGAATATAGTTTCCAGTTATATAATTTTTGTAACATGCATTAACATTTTGTTGGTTAAATTTAAGGTTATATATACCAGCAGGCGTTTTCCCACAACACACACGGCTTATTCCATCACAAACAGCTTGGATGGATCAAATGTATGCCACGTATCGCACACGCAACTCTAATCTGATTCGTGCTTGATGTCTCCAACATCGCTCGCACAGTTCGTCTTGTTTTCCATATATCACTGTTCCGGCCTCTGCTCGCGTCCCTCGGCAAGCTCGGCTCACCATTAGGCTCTGCAGCGCGCTGTGCTCACTATTAGGCGCTGTGATGCGCTCTTCTCGCGTCTGTCAGTGCGCTCTGCTCGCGTCCATCGATGCACTCGGCTTGTGGATAGATTTTCCTTGCGTGTTCAACTGTTATATGCATATATATGGTTGATCGCCGTTGAGGCGACCATGGTGTGCTCTGCTCGCGTCCCTCTGCACATGCTCTGCCATCCGTTGGGCATGTGCACGATCATGTCGGGGGCCCCATACGCATGTGGTTGTGCCGCGCGCATTGCCACGTGATGCAGTTACGTGTGGCATGATGGAGTTACACACTACGAATTAGAACTGCTATCAGGGCATGCCGACATTCCAGGCCGTCCGACTTCCCCTTTTATTCCCGTGGCCATTATAACCTTAGTCTTTTCAACCTTTCAATCGCGTCGTACAACACAACAAGCACACCCACGACGACAGGTAGAGAGGGGATGTCTAGCGGCGCTCCAATGGAGTTCGGCGAGCATAAAGTGGAGACCCACGTGAGGGAGACAAATCTCTTGGTGGTGTACACCATCGACCCGGCCGTGCTAGACGACTACATCAGCATAGTTGAGCAGTTGCTTGCTCGAGACAAGCACAAGGTGGTCGGCATCGACCTCCAGTACACCGCCGGTCTTCCCAATATAGATCAGAAGGTTGCCATTGCCCAGTTGTGTGTGCGCCATCACGTCCTCATCTACCACTACTGCTTGGCAAAGCTTTCTGACCATTTCGCAAGGTTTGTCAACATCACTGACTACAAGTTCACTATGGTGGAAACCACCAACGATGTAAAAGCGCTCAGGGTTACGGGCTTGGCCTGTAAGAACCTTGTCGTAAACCGTGAGCACTACAGGGTCTGGGGCAGCACGAAGGACTCCATGGTTGAAGTCTCTTTGGCCATCATCGACCCATACTACGAAAAGATGAAGTAGGATGCCAACAAAACACGTCCCGTATCCTGGCACGGGGCCTGGATGCGGCAACTGGATGAACCTCACCTCATTTTCGCGGCCAAGAGCATGTACACATGTTATGAGATGCACAGGCGGATCGTTAACATGAGGAAGTGCCTCATTACCCAAATCGATGAGCCTGGATCGAGCCACAAGCAGAGCAAACATCACAAGAAGTAGATGATGATCAGATGATCATTTATGCTAGTTAATCATGCATGTAATATGTAGTTTACTTTGGTGTGTGGAAAAGTCATGTGTGTAGTAGCCACCTATGTAATTATGCATGTAATAGTTTACTTTGGTGTGTGAAATGCTTGTTTTTTCACTGAGGACACATAAATGCATATTTTCACAATCACACCGTTGGATCATCTTATTATATTGGAGTGAGGCTTCCCTATTTATTTCATATTTTTTACTTAATTTTAAACCGTTAAATGTTTAGAAAGCCTTAACTAGTTCTGTGGCAAGCTATGATAGACACAGTTTTA